>NC_090329.1:85217863-85225363 GCF_035084215.1 Heptranchias perlo | reverse complement strand
CTATCTATCTATCTCTCCCCTCCTCCCTCTATCTATCTATCTCTCTCCCTCCCTCTATCTATCTATCTATCTCTCTCCCTCCCTCTTCTATCTATCTATCTCTCTCCCTCTATCTATCTATCTCTCTCCCTCCTCTTCTATCTATCTCTCTCCCTCCCTCTATCTATCTCTCTCCTCCTCTCTCTATCTATCTATCTCTCTCCCTCCCTCCCTCTATCTATCTATCTCTCTCCTCCCTCCCTCTATCTATCTATCTCTCTCCCTCCCTCCCTCCCTCTATCTATCTATCTATCTCTCTCCCTCTATCTATCTCTCTCCCTCCTCCCTCTATCTATCTATCTCTCTCCCTCCCTCTTCTATCTATCTATCTCTTCTCTCCCTCTATCTATCTATCTCTCTCTCTCCCTCTATCTATCTATCTCTCTCCCTCCCTCCCTCTATCTATCTATCTCTCTCCCTCCCTCCCTCCCTCTATCTATCTATCTATCTCTCTCCTCTATCTATCTCTCTCCCTCCTCCCTCTATCTATCTATCTCTCTCCCTCCCTCTATCTATCTATCTATCTCTCTCCCTCTATCTATCTATCTCTCTCTCTCCTCTATCTATCTATCTATCTCTCTCCCCTCCTCTATCTATCTATCTATCTATCTCTCTCCCTCCCTCTCTCTATCTATCTATCTCTCTCCTCCCTCTCTCTATCTATCTATCTCTCTCCCTCCCTCTCTCTATCTATCTCTCTCCCTCCCTCTATCTATCTATCTCTCTCCCTCCCTCCCTCTATCTATCTATCTCTCTCCCTCCCTCCCTCTATCTATCTATCTCTCTCCCTCCCTCTATCTATCTATCTATCTCTCTCCCTCCCTCTATCTATCTATCTATCTCTCTCCCTCTATCTATCTATCTCTCTCCCTCCCTCTATCTATCTATCTCTCTCCCTCCCTCTATCTATCTCTCTCCTCCCTCTCTCTATCTATCTATCTCTCTCCCTCCCTCCTCTATCTATCTATCTATCTCTCTCCTCCCTCCCTCCCTCTATCTATCTCTCTCCCTCCCTCCCTCCCTCTATCTATCTATCTATCTCTCTCCCTCTATCTATCTCTCTCCCTCCCTCCCTCTATCTATCTATCTCTCTCCCTCCCTCTATCTATCTATCTATCTCTCTCCCTCTATCTATCTATCTCTCTCTCTCCCTCTATCTATCTATCTCTCTCCCCCCTCCCTCCCTCTATCTATCTATCTCTCTCCCCCTCCTCCCTCTATCTATCTATCTATCTCTCTCCCTCTATCTATCTCTCTCCCTGCCCTCCCTCTATCTATCTATCTCTCTCCCTCCTCTATCTATCTATCTATCTCTCTCCCTCTATCTATCTATCTCTCTCTCTCCCTCTTCATCTATCTTATCTCTCTCCTCTATCTATCTCTCTCCCTCCTCCCTCTATCTATCTATCTATCTCTCTCCCTCCTCTATCTATCTATCTATCTCTCTCCCTCTATCTATCTATCTCTCTCTCTCCTCTATCTATCTATCTATCTTCTCTCCCTCCCTCTATCTATCTCTCTCCCTCCCTCTATCTATCTCTCTCCCTCCCTCTATCTATCTCTCTCCTCCTCCCTCCTCTATCTATCGATCGCCTCTCCCTCCCTCCCTCTATCTATCTATCTATCTCTCTCCCTCTATCTATCTCTCTCCCTCCCTCCCTCTATCTATTCTATCTCTCTCCCTCCCTCTATCTATCTATCTATCTCTCTCCCTCTATCTATCTATCTCTCTCTCTCCCTCTATCTATCTATCTATCTCCTCCCTCTATCTATCTCTCTCCTCCCTCCCTCTATCTATCTATCTATCTCTCTCCCTCCCTCTATCTATCTATCTATCTCTCTCCCTCTATCTATCTATCTCTCTCTCTCCCTCTTTCTATCTATCTATCTCTCTCCTCTATCTATCTATCTATCTCTCTCCCTCTATCTATCTCTCTCCCTCCCTCCTCTATCTATCTATCTATCTCTCTCCCTCCCTCTATCTATCTATCTATCTCTCTCCCTCTATCTATCTATCTCTCTCTCATCCCTCTATCTATCTATCTATCTCTCTCCTCCCTCTATCTATCTCTCTCCCTCCCTCTATCTATCTCTCTCCTCCCTCTATCTATCTCTCTCCCTCCCTCCCTCCCTCTATCTATCTATCTCTCTCCCTCCCTCCGCCTCTATCTATCTATCTACTCTCTCCCTCTATCTATCTCTCTCCCTCCCTCCCTCTATCTATCTATCTCTCTCCTCCCTCTATCTATCTATCTATCTCTCTCCCTCTATCTATCTATCTCTCTCTCTCCCTCTATCTATCTATCTATCTCTCTCCCTCTATCTATCTCTCTCCCTCCCTCCCTCTATCTATCTTATCTATCTCTCTCCCTCCTCTATCTATCTATCTATCTCTCTCCCTCTATCTATCTAGTCTCTCTCTCCCTCTATCTATCTATCTATCCTCTCTCCCTCCCTCTATCTATCTCTCTCCCTCCTCTATCTATCTCTCTCCTCCTCTATCTATCTCGCTCTCTCCCTCCCTCTATCTATCTCTCTCCCTCCCTCTATCTATCTCTCTCCCTCCCTCTATCTATCTCTCTCCCTCCTCTATCTATCTCTCTCTCTCCCTCCCTCTATCTATCTCTCTCCCTCCTCTATCTATCTCTCTCCCTCCCTCTATCTATCTCTCTCTCCCTCCCTCTATCTATCTCTCTCCCTCCTCTATCTATCTATCTCTCTCCGTCTCCCTCTATCTATCTATCTCTCTCCCTCCCTCTATCTATCTCTCTCCTCCCTCTATCTATCTATCTCTCTCCCTCCCCTCTATCTATCTATCTCCTCCCTCCCTCTATCTATCTATCTCTCTCCCTCCCTCTATCTATCTATCTTCCCTCCCTCTATCTATCTATCTCTCTCCCTCCCTCTATCTATCTATCTCTCTCTCCTCCCCTCTATCTATCTATCTCTCTCCCTCCCTCTATCTATCTATCTCTCTCCCTCCCCTCTATCTATCTATCTCTCTCCCTCCTCTATCTATCTATCTCTCTCCCTCCCTCTATCTATCTATCTCTCTCCCTCTCTATCTATCTATCTCTCTCCCTCCCTCTATCTATCTATCTCTCTCCCTCCCTCTATCTATCTATCTCTCTCCCTCCCTCTATCTATCTATCTCTCTCCCTCCCTCTATCTATCTATCTCTCTCCCTCCCTCTATCTATCTATCTCTCTCCCTCCCTCTATCTATCTATCTCTCTCCCTCCTCTATCTATCTATCTCTCTCCCTCCCTCTATCTATCTATCTCTCTCCCTCCCTCTATCTATCTCTCTCTCCCTCCCTCTATCTATCTCTCTCCCTCCCTCTATCTATCTCTCTCTCCCTCCCTCTATCTATCTCTCTCCCTCCCTCTATCTATCTCTCTCCCTCCCTCTATCTATCTCTCTCCCTCCCTCTATCTATCTCTCTCCCTCCTCTATCTCTCCTCCCTCCTCTATCTATCTCTCTCCCCTCCCTCTATCTATCTCTCTCCCTCCCTCTATCTATCTCTCTCCCTCCCTCTATCTATCTCTCTCCCTCCCTCTATCTATCTCTCTCCCTCCTCTATCTATCTCTCTCCCTCCCTCTATCTATCTCTCTCCCTCCCTCTATCTATCTCTCTCCCTCCCTCTATCTATCTCTCTCCCTCCCTCTATCTATCTCTCTCCCTCCCTCTATCTATCTCTCTCCCTCCCTCTATCTATCTCTCTCCCTCCCTCTATCTATCTCTCTCCCTCCCTCTATCTATCTCTCTCCCTCCCTCTATCTATCTCTCTCCCTCCCTCTATCTATCTCTCTCCCTCCCTCTATCTATCTCTCTCCCTCCTCTATCTATCTCTCTCCCTCCCTCTATCTATCTCTCTCCCTCCCTCTATCTATCTTCTCTCCCTCCCTCTATCTATCTCTCTCGCCTCCCTCTATCTATCTCTCTCCCTCCCTCTATCTATCTATCTCTCTCCCTCCCTCTATCTATCTATCTCTCTCCCTCCCTCTATCTATCTATCTCTCTCCCTCCCTCTATCTATCTCTCTCCCTCCCTCTATCTATCTCTCTCCCTCCCTCTATCTATCTCTCTCCCTCCCTCTATCTATCTCTCTCCCTCCCTCTATCTATCTCTCTCCCTCTATCTATATCTCTCTCTCTCCCTCTATCTCTATATCTCTATCCCTCCCTCTCTCTCTATATCTCTATCCCTCCCTCCCTTCTCTCTCTATATCTCTATCCCTCCTCTCTCTCTCTCTATATCTCTATCCTCCCTCCCTCCCTCTCTCTCTATATCTCTATCCCTCCCTCCCTCTCTCTCTATATCTCTATCCCTCCCTCCCTCTCTCTCTATATCTCTATCCCTCCCTCTCTCCCCCCTCTCCCTCCCTCCCCCTCTCTCTCTCTCCCCCCCTCTCCCTCCCTCTCTCTCTCCCTCTCTCTCTCCCTCTCTCTCTCCCTCTCTCTCTCCCTCTCTCTCTCCCTCTCTCTCTCCCCTCTCTCTCTCTCCCCCCCTCTCTATCTCTCTCTCTCTCTCTCTCCCCCCCCCCCCCCTCTCTCTCCATCTCCCCCTCTCTCTCCATCTCCCCCTCTCTCTCTCTCTCTCTCTCCCCTCCCTCTTCCCCCCTCCCTCTCCCCCCCTCCCTCTCCCCCCCCTCTCTCTCCCCCCCCTCTCTCTCCCCCCCCTCTCCCTTCCCCCCCTCTCCCTTCCCCCCCTCCCCCTCTATCTCTCTCCCTCTATCTCCCTCTCCCTCTCTCTCTCTCTCCCCCCCCTCCCCTCTATCTCTCTCTCTCTCCCTCTATCTCCCTCTCCCTCCCCCTCTATCTCCCTCTCCCGTCTCTCTCCCCCTCTCCCTCTATCTCCCTCTCCCCCTCTCCCTCTATCTCCCTCTCCTCTATCTCCCTCTCCCTCTATCTCCCTCTCCCCCTCTCCCTCTATCTCCCTCTCCCTCTATCTCCCTCTCCCCCTCTCCCTCTATCTCCCTCTCCCCCTCTCCCTCTATCTCTTTCCCTCTCCCCCCCCCTCCCCTCTATCTCTTTCCCTCTCCCCCCCCCTCCCCTCTATCTCTCTCCCTCTCCCCCCCCTCTATCTCCCTCTCGCTCCCTCTCCCTCTATCTCTCTCCCTCTATCTCCCTCTCTCTCCCCCACTCCCTCTATCTCCCCCTCCCTCTATCCCCCTCCCTATCTCTCCCTCTCCCTATCTCTCCCTCTCCCTATCTCTCCCTCTCCCTATCTCTCCCTCTCCCTATCTCTCCCTCTCCCTATCTCTCCCTCTCCCTATCTCTCCCTCTCCCTATCTCTCCCTCTCCCTATCTCTCCCTCTCCCTATCTCTCCCTCTCCCTATCTCTCCCTCTCCCTATCTCTCCCTCTCCCTATCTCTCCCTCTCTCTCCCTCTCCCTCTCTCTCCCTCTCCTCTCCTCTCCCTCTCCCTCTCCCTATCTCTCTCCCTATCTCTCTCCCTATCCCTCTCCCTATCCCTCTCCCTATCCCTCTCCCTCTCCCTCTCCCTATCCCTCTCCCTATCCCTCTCTCTCCCTCTCCCTCTCCCTATCTCTCCCTCTCCCTATCTCTCCCCCTCTCCCTCTCCCTCTCCCTCTCCCTCTCCCTATCTCTCCCTCTCCTATCTCTCCCTCTCCCTATCTCTCCCTCTCCCTATCTCTCCCTCTCCCTATCTCTCCCTCTCCCTATCTCTCCCTCTCCCTATCTCTCCCTCTCCCTCCCTCCATCTCTCTCTCTCTCCCCCTCTCCCTCTCCCTATCTCTCCCTCTCCCTACCTCTCCCTATCCCTATCTCTCCTCTCCCTCTCCCTCCCTCTATCTCTATCTCTCCCTCTCTCTCTCTCCCTCTCCCTATCTCTCCCTCTCCCCCTCTATCCCTATCCCTCTCCCTATCTCTCCCTCTCCCTATCTCTCCCTCTCCCTATCTCTCCCTCTCCCTATCTCTCCTCTCCCTATCTCTCCCTCTCCTATCTCTCCCTCTCCCTCTCCCTCTCCCTATCTCTCCCTCTCCCTCTCCCTATCTCTCCCTCTCCCTCTCCCTATCTCTCCCTCTCCCTCTCCCTATCTCTCCCTCTCCCTCTCCTCTCCCTCTCCCTCTCCCTCTCCCTCTCCCTCTCCCTCTCCCTCTCCCTCTCCCTCTCCCTATCTCTCCCTCTCCTATCTCTCCCTCTCCCTATCTCTCCCTCTCCCTATCTCTCCCTCTCCCTATCTCTCCCTCTCCCTATCTCTCCCTCTCCCTCCCTCCATCTCTCTCTCTCTCCCCCTCTCCCTCTCCCTATCTCTCCCTCTCCCTACCTCTCCCTATCTCTCCCTCTCCCTATCTCTCCCTCTCCCTCTATCTCTATCTCTCCCCCTCTATCCCTATCCCTCTCCCTATCCCTCTCCCTATCTCTCCCTCTCCCTATCTCTCCCTCTCCCTATCTCTCCCTCTCCCTATCTCTCCCTCTCCCTATCTCTCCCTCTCCTATCTCTCCCTCTCCCTATCTCTCCCTCTCCCTATCTCTCCCTCTCCTATCTCTCCCTCTCCCTATCTCTCCCTCTCCCTATCTCTCCCTCTCCCTATCTCTCCCTCTCCCTATCTCTCCCTCTCCCTATCTCTCCCTCTCCCTATCTCTCCCTCTCCCTATCTCTCCATCTCTCTCTCTCTCTCCCCTCTCCCTATCTCTCCCTCTCCCTATCTCTCCCTCTCCCTCCCTCTATCTCTCTCTCTCCCCCTCCCTCTATCTCTATCTCTCTATCTCTCTCTCCCCCTCTCTCTCTCTCCCCCTCTATCCCTATCCCTCTATCTCCCTCTCCCTATCTCTCCCTCTCCCTATCTCTCCCTCTCCCTATCTCTCCCTCTCCCTATCTCTCCCTCTCCCTATCTCTCCCTCTCCCTATCTCTCCCTCTCCCTATCTCTCCCTCTCCCTATCTCTCCCTCTCCCTATCTCTCCCTCTCCCTATCTCTCCCTCTCCCTCCCTCTCCCTATCTCTCCCTCTCCCTCTCCTCTCCCTATCTCTCCCTCTCCCTCTCTTCCTCTATCTCTCTCCCTCTATCTCTCTCTCCCTCTATCTCTCTCTCCCTCTATCTCTCTCTCCCTCTATCTCTCTCTCCCTCTATCTCTCTCTCCCTCTATCTCTCTCTCCCTCTATCTCTCTCTCCCTCTATCTCTCTCTCCCTCTATCTCTCTCTCCCTCTATCTCTCTCTCCTCTATCTCTCTCTCCCTCTATCTCTCTCTCCCTCTATCTCTCTCTCCTCTATCTCTCTCTCCCTCTATCTCTCTCTCCCTCTATCTCTCTCTCCTCTATCTCTCTCTCCCTCTATCTCTCTCTCCCTCTATCTCTCTCTCCCTCTATCTCTCTCTCCCTCTATCTCTCTCTCCCTCTATCTCTCTCTCCCTCTATCTCTCTCTCCCTCTATCTCTCTCTCCCTCTATCTCTCTCTCCCTCTATCTCTCTCTCCCTCTATCTCTCTCTCTCCA
>NC_090329.1:85023088-85213088 GCF_035084215.1 Heptranchias perlo | reverse complement strand
TTGGTTAACAAAAATCTATCAATGTCAGATTTAAAAATTATTAATTGAGCTAGCATCTACTACTTTTTGTGGAAGCGAATTCCACACTTCTACCACCCTTTATGTGAAGAAGTGTTTCCTTTCTCTCCTGAATGACCTGCTCTGAGTCCCTTGCCCTTGACTCCATCACCAGTGGAAAAAGTTTCTCTCTATCTACCCTATCAATTCCTTTCAAAATTGAAAAACCTTAATCATATCAACCCTTAACCTTTTTATTCCAGGGAATACAAGCATAGTTTATGTAATCTCTCCTCATATTCTAATCCTTCGAGCCCTGGTAACATTCTGGTGAATCTGCGCTGCACTCCTTCCAAGGCCAATATATCCTTTCTGAGGTCTGGTCCAGAACTGTACACAGTACTCCAGATGTGATCTAACCAGGACTTCGTATAGCTGTTGCAAAACTTCCTCCCCTTTATATTCTAGCCCTCTAGTTATAAAGTCTAACATTCCAGTAGTTTTTTTGATTATTTTTGTACCTGACTACTACATTTTAGTGATCTGTGTACATGGCAGAGTCAACATGGTTTTATGAAAGGCATATCGTGTTTGACAAATCTATTAGAGTTTTTTGAGGATGTAACTAGCAGGGTAGATAAAGGGGAACCAGTGGATTTTCAAAAGGCATTCGATAAGGTGCCACACAAAAGGTTGTTAGATAAGGGCTCATGGGGTTGGAGATAACATTAGCATGGATAGAGGATTGGTTAACGGACAGAAAACAGAAAGGAATAAACGGGTCATTTTCAGGTTGGCAGGTTGTAACTAGTGGGGTGCCGCAAGGATCAGTGCTGGGCCTCAGCTATTTACAATCTATATTAATGACTTAGATGAAGGGACCGAGTGTAATGTATCCAAGTTTGCTGACGATACAAAGCTAGGTGCGAAAGTAAGCTGTGAGGAGGATGCAAATAGTCTGCAAAGGGATATAGACAGGTTAAGTGAGTGGGCAAGAAGGTGGCAGATGGAGTATAATGTGGGGAAATGTGAGGTTATTCACTTTGGTGGGAAGAATGGAAAAACAGAATATTTTTTAAATGGTGAGAAACTATTAAAAGTTGGTGTTCAGAGGGATTTGGGTGTCCTTGTACACGAAACACAGAAAGTTAACTTGCAGGTATAGCAAGCAATTAGGAAGGCAAATGGTATGTTGACCTTTATTGTAAGGGGGTTGGAGTACAAGAGTAAGGAAGTCTTGCTACAATTGCACAGGGCTTTGGTGAGTCCACATCTGGAGTACTGTGTACAGTTTTGGTCTCCTTATCTAAGGAAGGATATACTTGCCTTACAGGCAGTGCAACAAAGGTTCACTAGGTTGATTCCTGGGACGAGGGGGTTGTCCTTTGAGGAGAGATTTGAGCAAAATGGGCCTATGCTCTCTGGAGTTCAGAAGAATGAGAGGAGGTTTCATTGAAATGTATAAAATTCTTAGAGGGCTTGGCAGGTTGTATGCTGAGAGGCTGTTTCCCCTGACTGGAGAGTCTAGAACTAGGGGGCATAGTCGCAGGATAAGGCGTTGGTCATTTAGGATTGAGATGAGGAGAAATTTCTCAACTCAGAGGGTTGTGAATCTTTGGAATTCTCTACCCCAGAGGGCTGTGGATGCTCAGTCGTTGAGTATATTCAAGACTGAGTTCAATAGATTTTTGGACTCTAAGGGAATCAAGGGATATGGGGATCGGGCTAGAAAGTAGAGTTGAGGTCGACGATCAACCATGATCTTATTGAATGGTGGAGCAGGCTCGAGGGGCCGTATGGCCTACTCCTGCTCCTATTTCCTATGTTATTACGTTCTTATGGACCCCTAAATCTCTTTGGACCTCTACTGTTCCTAGCTTTTCACCATTTAAAAAATACTCGGATCTATCCTTTTTGGTTCTCAGTGGAAGACTGACGCTTACCTGCATTGAAATCCATCGGCCACAGTTTTGACCACTCACTTGATTTATCAATGTCTCTTTATGCTCCCATCTACACTACCTACTATGCCACCAATCTTTGTGTCATCGGCAAACTTGGATATACGGCTCTCTATTGTGTTATCTAAGTTATTACAACTGACTCCTCCAAAAAAAACTTAGCTGCTCAAGTCCCTATGATTAAGGACACCGCTGGTCAATCTCAAAAAAGTTTCTTTCCTTCCCTTTCTCCAGTCTTCTCTTTCTTTCTCCAGTTTCCTCTCCCCTTGCCCTCCTTTGTTTCTCTCTTTCTCTTTTTCTGGTTCATGTGGTCTCTCTCTCTCCCCTCTTCTCTGTTTCACTCTCTTTTCTTTCCCCCTCTGCTTACTTTTTACCTCTTTCCTGTCAATCTATTCATGGGGAACTGTAGGAAGGGAAGAAAGAGGGCTTCTGAACAAGACTGCTCTTCTGGGCAAGGGTCATTGCAGCCGCAGTGGGAGTGGGTGAGGACAGAGCAACTACATCAATGGGAAGAAACTCTATTTTAAACTGGCTCATAGTGTTTACCTGACAAGCTGAATGCTAACAAACATTCTTCAGGAACCCTCTTGTGATTGGGATGCAACTAATAAAATACCATATGACTTGTCTAAGGTTGGGGGGGATTGTAGATCTGGAAAGATGGGGTATAGAGAACAACACTGCTGTATTACATGTTTAAACTGAAATGTCATTGTGGTATATATGAAGGTCCCTAGGAAAGTTCATATAATGTGGGTTTCTTGCACCCAGTGGCCATATTAAAATAAATTTGCCATTTTCTATAGACTGGAAGCCTGAAAGACCCGTCTCATACTTGATCTTCCCAACTGCTTGTGTTCTTGAGGCCAGTGATGATGCAGCAACATGCTGAAATTCTTCCTGCAGTAACGTCATGATGTTACTATTCTCCTTACACGCGCTGGTCAAAATGTCACTGCGAGCCTGCATGTCTGTGGAATGGGGGATCAGCACAGTACTCCAGAGAGTTGGATTCACAGCCAGTCTAGATAAGGTGTTGCTGATACTGTGACACAAAAATGACAGTATAATTCTCCTTTAGATGGAAATCCAAAGCTGAACTCCCCAGAAGGGAGGGAGCTAGCTGGGGGAAGAGTGGGATGGTGAAGTAGCATCTATTGCCAGCCTATTAAGGTGACTAACTAAACCATTTGGACATAAACCATAACAACCCAATGGGTGCCTAGTCGGAAATATTATAGTTTCCTCTCTCGACCTCTCCGCTGTCTCTCATTTGTCACACTGCTTGTCCGACAGAGCAAAAAGACTCTAGACTTGACTATTCCAATGCTCTCCTGGCTAGCCTCCTGTTAGGGCAGGATAGTTTTGAATATCGTACAAATAGAATGGCTTGATACTGTATAATCTTTAAATGTATACCAAGTGTAACTGCAAGGCATGACGAGAAGCTTGGCCAAAGCTAGACTGAAGCATAATGTCAGCATTTTTAACAGTAGTAACTGCTAAACAAGGAACAAGGCGCAATGATAGTGGCAATTGGGGCCGGATAAGAGGGATAGCAACCACAGGCAAAACAGAAGTAAGGACCTTGAGGCCAAGACAGTTGGGATAACAGGAAACAACTGCTCGAACCTATGTGTCAGAATCTGTATGGCTATGGATGAAGCATAGGCATAATTAGTAAGTGATCGGTGGGGTGGGGGGGGGGGGGTGGGCGCAGACCTAACGGTTGGGTGACTGACAGAACAACCATATATGGATATATCCTGTCTTTGTAAATTGTTGAACGTTGCTTCCGCCCAAATGGTGTATAAAACTGGATTTAATTGTTTAATCAGGGAGACTCCTATGCTAAGGAGGTCTCCCCTGCATGCTTGTAATAATTGTAAACAATTTTACAACACCAAGTTATAGTCCAGCAATTTTATTTTAAATTCACAAGCTTTCGGAGGCTTCCTCCTTCCTCAGGTGAACGATGTGGAAATGAAATCCTCGAAATGAAGTCGCATTTATAATTCACAGAACAATGCTTGGTGAGTACAGACAGTGATTGCCTTGGCAACGGGCAGTTGAAAAAACTGTCTGTACTCACCAAGCATTGTTCTGTGAATTATAAATGCGACTTCATTTCGAGGATTTCATTTCCACATCGTTCACCTGAGGAAGGAGGTAGCCTCCGAAAGCTTGTGAATTTAAAATAAAATTGCTGGACTATAACTTGGTGTTGTAAAATTGTTTACAATTGTTAACCCCAGTCCATCACCGGCATCTCCACATCATGCTTGTAATAAAGAATCTCTTGTGACTGTCCTCCTAGACTCCGAGTGGTGATTTGTCCCACATCACCTCCCATCTTTCACCTTCCATGAACTTAAGCTCATCTAAAACTCTGCTGCCTGAATCCTAATCTGCACCAAGTCCTGTTCACCCATCACCCTTGTGCTCGCTGACCTACATTGGCTTCCGATCCGGCAACGCCTCGATTTTAAAACTCTCGTCCTTGTTTTCAAAACCCTCCATGGCCTCACCCCTCCCTATCGCTGTAATCTCGTCCAGCCCTGCAACCCTCCGAGATCTCTGAGCTCCTCCAATTCTGGCCTCTTGCGCATCCCCGATTTTAATCACTCCACCATTCGCGGCCGTGCCTTCAGCTGCGTTGGCCCTAAGCTCTGGAATTCCCTCGCTAAACCTCTCAGCCTCGTCGCCTCTCTCTCCTCCTTTAAGACGCTCCTTAAACCTACCTCTTTGACCAAGTGTCCTGATATCTCTTTATGTGGCTCGGTGTCAAATTTTGTTTGATAACGCTCCTGTAAAGCGCCTTGAGACGTTTGCTATGTTAAAGGCCCTGTATAAATGCAAGTTGTTGTTAAAAGATTTAGAGTTTGTCAGTTCCGAATTAATTTTTTTTCTCCCCTTTGCCCACAACTTCTACTGTAATCAGTGATTTATAGTAGGACATAGTTCCACAGGGTACCAATAGCCTTCCAGTCTCTTGTCCAAGTGACCATTCTTCATAGGCAGTGAATATCGGCAGGTTAGTTAATCATGGTAGGAGGCGATCAAAGCTGAGCCCAATTCTGTCCTTGCCTACTGCCCACACATGCATGTTCTCCAGTTGGGGGTCACGAAATGACAATCAAGAATGGGAACGGCAGCTTATATTTCACCCCCCCCCCCCACCTCACCCTTGTCTGGAAACAACAAGGCAAATGCAGTGCCCCACCACAATCCCAGCTGAGCTCAGCTAACTCAGCACAGCTGGAGATAAAATCTGGGACCTTTGTCATCTGTGAAGCTCACTACATCCCCATGTACTGCATTAGCTATTAGGAGAAAATCATTTCTCAACAGTTTTAATGATATTTGGCATGGAATTAAATTAAATTTTTTTGTAGGTTTGCGTACAGGCTTTGTTTTGAAAGATTCAAAAATTACTAAAAATCTCTACAGAATTGCAGTTCCGTGTTGAATTAACAACCTTCCTATTCAAAGTCATCACTATAGCACCAGCAATGGAATTTTTAACATGCTTCATTTTTGCAAGGACTGTTTCCTGTGAAAGTCAACAATGACCACTTCTTCCATGGTAGCTGAAAGAACACTTTCGAAAAAAGTCCTTGTAGGACAAACCTATATACCCTGATCAGCCATAAGATTTTCTGACCACAATGTGACTAATTGGTCAGCGTGACATGTAAATAAGTTAATTGAACAAGCCAATTCCTCTCAATAACTATAATACCACTTCTGTGCAAATGAGATGTCTTGTTGCTACTAACATATACAGACTTCTGCAATTAATATGCAAAGTAGACACTGTTCTCTGCAAATATTCCCAGCCTCTAGTTGAGTGGAAGTAAACCATATACATAATTCTATACAAGTTATTCTAAGTAAAGCATGAACATTTTTGTCACTGATCTTTTGTGCACAACTCTAAATGGTGGTAAATATCAATTAAATGACGTAGAAAATTACTCTTAATTCTAGCTGGAATACCAACCTTTTGTCCAAATATCATGACAGCGCTATCTGTGCTGCACTAATTAATATGTTTTCTTGTGCCCCAAATTTTGCACACTGCCTTTATTTTCAAAAGAATCATTCACAACCTTTGTAATGCTCAACAGCTATATTGTTATAATTAAAATATTAATGATCTAAGTTAGGCTTATGCATTAAATTTCATGGTAAAGATATTTTGATAAAATAGGTAATCTATTTGAATGCATTAGTTAATATTGCAGGAGAGAGAATGTGGAACCATAGTTACAAATCATATCTTACATGGGGCCTGAATTTGGTGTAGCAGTGCCTCTAATCATTAGTTAGACTTGCCCTTGCACCATTCAGATCAAAAAAATGTTGCCCACAAAGTTGCTGAAAGTGCAAGCAGCTAACGGTGCAACAAGGGAAACAGGGCATCTGGGACCTGAGAGAACAGGACAAGCAACTGTGTATCTCCTTAACCAATGAGAATTAAGGATTGGGAAATAAATGCAGGAAGGATCGAGAAGGTGAATTAAATGTCAAATCAGGTACAGAAAGAGAAATAAAGAGAGAGAAAGAAAGATTGAATTAAGAGAGAGAGAGGAAAAAGAGACAGAGAGGAAAAGTAAAAAAAAAATGTAAAAATTTAAAATTTGACATTTTTAAAATCGTCCCGAAAAATTCAAAAACTGAAGGAATGAGACTCCATTCTTGTAATAGTTGATTTTCAGTGCTAGAGAAGCTGATTGGCAGTAATTAACAATTATCACGTCGTTAAAAGGGTACTTACATTACTAATTACTGGCCCTAAATATCTGTGATAAGTTTAGTTCATATCTACCACACAAATAACCAACTTCACGCCATTCAATGCATTTCCATGGTGAGGCAGTCAGCGAGATGCCATTTTCACAAAGATAACTGTGCAGTGGCGCAACTCAGACAGCAACTTTTGGATATTCGTGTTTAACCGTGCATCTGCTCGTCGCCTGAAGTTGCTGTACCATTTACACATAAATAACGGAGAGCGCCATTAGCCTCACTGCTATTTTGATAGCAAATTCTGGCCCAATATTACTTTCAGTTGATTTTATAAGGTTTGTGCAGTAAGGATCAAATAAGTCAAAACACTTTTTCATAGTGAGGAATAAAATCCCATAAAATGTTTTTATCCTTAAACATCTCTTGAAACAATTTGCATGTTAATTTCCAGATGTAACAATTAAATCATTTAAACAAACTTCATTGTCGAATGGCATTTGCAGAAATGTATCCTTGTTAAATAGAAAAGCTTCTGAAAGTGGTTTCTCTCTGGTGCATGTTAATAAATCAAATGTAAAAATGCAAATAGTTAATTTGCATTAATTCAGTGTTGTCAATTTGTATGTATTTACAATTTAAATATAATCTAATGAATTACAAATATAAAACTAAAGGCAAACTCATAATGTGATTTAATACTCTACATGCCAATAAGCTAATTTATGAACCTATTAAAAACTATAATTATTTTTCCTGTTTGCCTCCACAGACGATCATAGTATCATAGTATCACAGTAGGTACAGCACAGGAGGAGGCCATTCAGCCCATTGTGCCTATGCCGGCTCTTTGAAAGAGCTATCCAATTAGTCCCATTCCCCTATAGTATCATGACGTTTAGAAATCCATGGTATCTAGTCACAGTACGGTGTGATGTAGTTCAAATCAAAATGGGTGAATTTTAGTATAATTATATCTGAATTACATGTGACTACCTCAATGTGTAAAACATTCAAAATATTGCCCCACAAAAAATAGAGCTTTGCCTTTAAATTTAAAACATTGGAACAGATTGAAGCATCTGTGGCATTTAGAAAAATATATACTTGCTCTCCTATGGCATTGCGTACAGGAGCCTGGATTTATGTCTGAATTGCCCCCATTTTGGGGAAGATTTTGGGCAGTAAATGGAGTAAAATAGCTTCTTAGAGGCTACCACCTCAAAACCACTGCAAAAAATCTGTGCCTGAATTATCCTCCAAAAAAAAGCCAGGCTCCTATAAGGTCAATTTGTGTGCTTCTACTGATGGTTGGTATTACTTTGCTTGCATAAAGATCTCTTTAGTACCTTGCAGGTTAAGTCAGGACTTTTACTGTCAGTTTTAGTCAGCTCTGTTTAAACTACTGCTTTGCAACGAGACATGGATTTCCAGATTGTAATACCTCTTCTTATGCTATGAAAATGAGGAGGATGAGGATATAGAAGAAAATATGGAAGCGGCTAGACTGGAGACCCTTAAAATCAGGCTTTGCAGAAGGCATCTTTCCCCAACTGGTTGAAATTTAGTCACCAGGATAGAGAGCTCTCACTTAGACTTCTCTGATCATCTGTGATTCAGAAGGTTGCAGTTTCTAGAGGTTATTGGAGAAATATGTCAACTACTGGCTGAAGATCTGCAGCCCACTTTCAACAGGAGAACAGTATTGTCTGTACTAGTCAAGGTCACCACTGCCTTGAATTTCTTTGTGTCTGGATCACAGTTCCCTCTAAGCTGTGCGTGTGCGCAGCTGCACAGCAGTTTGTTGCGTGCTACACACGTGATCAATCCGTCCGCAAACCAAACCAGTGCTCTCTGGTGGAGACACTGCTGAGATTACGTCAGCTACCAATCACTTTGCAGCAAGGCGAGAGTTAAAGTTAGGTTGGACAGGAGCGTTGTAATGCGGATGTCGGGGTCTAGTGCGGGTCAGTGGTACAGCCGCTCAGAGACCAGTATCCACAAATAGTACACTGTCCGATGGATGGATATATATATATATATTCATTGGACAAATAGTGTAAATGTATATATATATATATATATATATATAATACATTAAAGTAATAGTCTAACAGTTTATATGTTGAAGAAATAGTGTAAAAGTTTAAATATATTATATAAAAATATATACTAATTGGATAAAGTGTAAAAGTTTATATATATTTGTTTATATATATTGGATAAATAGTGTAAATGTTTATATATTTATATATATATATATATATATATATATTCATTCATTGGACAAATGGTGTAAAAGTTTATACAAAAACATATACATCCCTTCATAATATAACTGATTTGAGTTTTCAATCAGAAAATTTCAGCACACAAGGATTCAGTAAAGCGTGAGGAGATGCGTTCAATTAAATGAAAGCTTTTCACCTCTAGTGCAAATTGTGGAGAACTGTTACCTTAGTCTAAAGACAAACATAGTTAAGATGTGGAGATGCCGGTGATGGACTGGGGTTGACAATTGTAAACAATTTTACAACACCAAGTTATAGTCCAACTCTTTTATTTGAAAATCACAAGCTTTCGGAGGCTTCCTCCTTCCTCAGGTGAATGTGGAAATGAAATCCTCGAACCTATCACATTTATAAATCACAGAACAATACCTGGTGATTACAGATAGTCTTTCCAACTGCCCGTTGCCAAGGCAATCAGAGTGTTCAGACAGAGAGGTGTTACCTACAGGGCCACCGAATAACATCAACAAGTTCCATCCCACCATCAAGCTCACCATGGACTACTCCTCTGAATCAGTTTCTTTCTTGGACACACGAATCTCCATCAAAGACGGGCACCTCAGCACCTCACTCTACCGCAAGCCCACGGACAACCTCACGATGCTCCACTTTTCCAGCTTCCACCCTAACCACGTCAAAGAGGCCATCCCCTATGGACAGGCCCTGCGAATACACAGGATCTGCTCAGACGAGGAGGAACGCGATGGACACCTACAGACGCTGAAAGACGCCCTAGTAAGAACGGGATATGACGCTCGACTCATCGTTCGACAGTTCCGACGGGCCACAGCGAAAAATCGCATAGATGTCCTCAGACGACTAACACGGGACGCAACCAACAGAGTACCCTTCGTCGTCCAGTACTTCCCCGGAGTGGAGAAACTACGCCATGTTCTCCGCAGCCTTCAACATGTCATCAATGACGACGAACACCTCGCTATGGCCATCCCCACACCTCCACTACTTGCCTTTAAACAGCCACCCAACCTCAAACAGGCCATCGTTCGCAGCAAATTACCCAGCTTTCAGGAGAACAGCGTCCACAACACCACACAACCCTGCCACGGTAACCTCTGCAAGACATGCCAGATCATCGACACAGATACCACCATCACACGAGAGAACACCACCCACCAGGTGCATGGTTCATACTCCTGTGACTCGGCCAATGTTGTCTACCTCATACGTTGCAGGAAAGGATGCCCCAGAGCATGGTACATTGGCGAGACCATGCAAACGCTGCGACAACGGATGAACAGACACCGTGCAACAATCGCCAGACAGGAGGGTTCCCTCCCAGTCGGGGAACACTTCCGCAGTCAAGGACATTCAGCCACCAACCTTCGGGTAAGCGTACTCCAAGGCGGCCTTCGAGACACACGACAACGCAAAATCGTCGAGCAGAAATTGATAGCCAAGTTCCGCACCCATGAGGACGGCCTCAACCGGGATCTTGGGTTCATGTCACGCTACACGTAACCCCACCAGCGAACAAAAGCTATCTGTTTTTAATATAACAGGTCATTTGCTGTCTTTCTCTTCCTTCCGGATGTTTCTATGTTTCTGCATCTCTCTCTCTGTTTTTTTTTGCTGTTTGTATATTCGGTGGCCCTGTAGGTAACACCTCTCTGTCTGAACACTCTGATTGCCTTGGCAATGGGCAGTTGGAAAGACTATCTGTAATCACCAGGTATTGTTCTGTGATTTATAAATGCGATAGGTTCGAGGATTTCATTTCCACATTCACCTGAGGAAGGAGGAAGCCTCCGAAAGCTTGTGATTTTCAAATAAAATAGTTGGACTATAACTTGGTGTTGTAAAATTGTTTACAAACATATTTAAGGCATTGGTAGCAAATAACATTGGAGGGAGTCTACGATTAGAGCAATTAACAGTTTTTGTCACCATCCTATTCGACGTTAGCTTCTGAAGTAAACTACAAATGAACCCAAATTATGTGACATTGTAATAATCGTTTGTTACAGTTTAATCAATTTCCATGTTTCATATTTACAAATTAAGTAATTCTGACACAGATCATGTACAATACTGTTATTAAAGAAAATCAAAAGCAAAATACTGCGGATGCTGGAAATCTGAAATAAAAATAGAAAATACTGGAGATGCTCAGCAAGTCAGGCAGCATCTGTGGAAAAAGAAAGAGAGTTAACGTTTCAGGTCGAAGACCTTTCGTCAGAACTGGAAGATGTTAAAAGCGTTAAAGTTTTTGAGCAAGTACAGAGCTAGGGAAAGGGAGAAAGGGGAGGGGAGGAAAGAACAAAAGGGAAGGTCTGTGATAGGGTAGAGGACAGAAGTGATTAAATGACAAAAGGGATGATGGTGCAAGGCAAGGAAGGTGGTAATGGGACAGGTTAAGAAACAAAAGATTGATCAGGAGTCGTTGTAAATGGCAGCAGCAGAACCATTACCAGCACTAGCTGACCGAAAAAATGGGAGCAGTGATTGTGATCTGAAGTTATTGAAATCAATGTTGAGTCCAGAAGGTTGTAAAGTGCCTAAACGTAAGATGAGGTGCTGTACCTTGAGCTTACATTCAGCTTCATTGGAACAGGGTAAGAGGCCGAGGACAGAGAGGTCAGAGTAAGAGTGGGAAGGGGAATTAAAATGGCAAGCGACCAGCAGGTCAGGGTCACGCTTGCGGACAGAGCAGCAAAGCGATCACCCAATCTGCGTTTGGTCTCCCCACTGTAGAGGAGACCACATTGTGTGCAGCGGATACAGTATACTAAATTGAAAGAAGTACAAGTAAACCACTGTTTCACCTGAAAGGGGCCCTGCATGGTGGGAATGGAGGAGGTGAAAGGGCAGGCATTGCATTTCCTGTGCTTGCACGGGAAGGTGCCGTGGGGAGGAGAGTGGGTGTTCGGGGTGATGGAAGAGAGGTCCAGGGTGTCGCGAAAGGAACGGTCCCTTCGGAATGCTGAAAGGGGAGGGGATGATGTGTTTGATGGTGGGATCATGCTGGAGGTGGCGGAAATGGTGGAGGATGACACGTTGAATGTGGAAGCTGGTGGGGTGGAAGGTGAGGACAAGGGGGACCCTATCGTGGTTCTGGGAGGGAAGGGAAGAGGTGAAGGCAGAAGTGCCGGAAATAGGATGGACACGGTCGAGGACCCTGTCAACTACAGTGGAGGGGAATCCTTGGTTGAGGAAAAAAGACGACGTTTCAGAAGCACTGGTGTGGAAGGTGGCATCGTCAGAACAGATGCGACGGAGACAGAGAAACTAGGAGAAGGGAATAGAGTCCTTACAAGAAGTGAGGTGGGTGGAAGTGTAATTAAGGTAGCTGTGGGAGTCGGTGGGCTTTTAATAGATATTGGTTGACAACCTATCCCCAGAATTGGAGATAGAGAAATCGAGGAAGGGAAGGGAAGAGTCGGAGATGGACCATGTGAAGGTGAGGGAAGGGTGGAAACTGTTATTAAAGATCCTTCTACAATTGGGCTAAAATATACTTTCCAATCACATTGGTACATTGTAATCAAAACAATGAAATTGTTTTAAATTATTTTATACAACTGCTATCAGTTGCCCCAAGGATTGTCTCTTTTTATCTTTGTCCGTTGTCTCCATCAGTTCAGGTTCTTCATGACCAAACTGCTCCCTGACTTACATAGAGGCAGCCAAAATTAATGAAACCTGCAAGGTGTACAACTGTAATGCAATAAAGTTTTAAACCCTGCTGAGGATTCAATGGGGGGGGGGGGGAGGGGGGAGCTTTAATTAAACAGTTCCCTATCCCCAAATTCACACTGACTGATTTGACAGCTGTTTTGTATTTCTGACTCAATTTAAAAATTCTGATTGCACACGATTTATTTCTGTTTGAATCAGAGTCATTAAGCTGATTCAACAAAAAGCTGATTGGAATTGTTCTCATCAGATAGTTTATAATAAAATATAACGAGACTGGTCTGCTCAATCCTAGTGCAACTTAAGAAACCCATTTCATTAATTATATAAATTTATCAGGCAATATAAAATTAAATTATTACAATTACCCATTATTTCATATATTTGTTTTGTTTGTTGTCTACCTAAATAATATTTTCTGAAAAGATGTTCTATCCAAAGTTGTTAAATTTTTTACAATGGCCCACACAGCCTTTATATCAGTCCACAAAACCAAATTCATTCTGCACATGGCCAAGAAAAATTAGAGGGATCATTGGTCTGGATCCTTACACACAGCAAGAAGTGACCTTTACCACATTAGTCAGGCAGTTGCTTACCATTGCATCAAGAGGGTCAGTGATGCTCTGTTCACGAGGGTTGTGCAATTCATCCCTTTCCAATGGAAGCAGACAAACAAAGAGGGAGATAGAGAGAGAGAGTGCAATCCAGTTCTACAGACTGGCAGGGTTGCCACAGGTGCAAGGAGCAATTGATGAAATGCATGTGGCACTCAAAGCCCCATCTGACAATCCTCTCAATTTTATGAATGGGAAAAGCTTTTACTTTAATAAAGTCCAACCAGTGCATGGTGCCAATCACCTTATCATAGGAACACAGGAACAGGTGTAGGCCATTAAGCCCCTCGAGCCTGTTCCACCATTCAGTGAGATCATGGCTGATCTGTGACCTAATTCCATATACCCACCTTAGTCCGATATCCCTTAATATCTTTGGTGAACAAAAATCTATCAATCTCAGATTTAAAATTAACAATTGAGCTAGCATCAACTGCTGTTTGCAGAATAGACTTCCAAACTTCAACCACCCTTTGCGTGTAGAAGTGTTTCCTAACTTCACTCCTGAAAGTCCTGGCTTATATTCTTGAGCTATATCCACTAGTCCTAGACTCCCCAATCAGCGGAAATAGTTTCTCTCCATCTACCCTATCAGTTCCCCTTAATGTAGTGAAAACTTCGATCAAATCACCGTTTAATTTTCTAAATTCCACGGAATACAGCCCTAGTTTGTGTAATCTCTCCTTGTAACTTAGCCCTTGGTTTCAGGTATCATTCTAGTAAATCTACACTGCACCCTCCAAGGCCAATATATCCTTCCTAAGGTGCGGTGCCCAAAACGGAACATGGTACTCCAGGTGTGGTCGAACCAGGGCTTTGTATAGTTGTAGCATAACTTCTACCCGCTTGTATTCTAGTCTTCTAGCTATAAAGGCCAGCATTCCATTAGCCTTTTTGATTATTTTCTGAACCTGTCCATGACATCTTAATGATCTATGCACGTGGACCCCTAAGTCTCTTTGGACCTCCACTGTTTTGAGCATTTCACCACTTAGAAAGTACTCTGATCTACCCTTTTTAGGTCCAAAGTGGATGACCTTACATTTGCGTACATTGAAATCCATTTGTTACAGTTTTGCCCATTCACTTAATCTATTAATATATCTCTGTAATTTTATGCTTCCATCTACATTGCCTACAATGCTGCCTATCTTTGTGTCATCGGCAAACTTGGGTATGTGGCTCTCTATCCCATCATCTAAGTTGTTAATAAATACAGTGAATAGTTGACGCCCCAACACAGATCCCTGTGGGACACCACTAGTCACATCCTGCTAATTTGAGTACCTGCCCATTATCCTTGTTCTCTGTCACCTGTCGCTCAGCCAATTTCCAAACCGGGTCAATAATTTGCCCTCAATTCCATCCGCTTCTACTTTAGCTAACAGTCTCTTATGAGGGATTTTATCGATTTTTTTTCTGGAAGTCCATAGAAACAACATCCATAGACATTCCCCTGTCCACTACTTTAGTCACCTCTTCAAAAAATTCTATCAGGTTTGTCAGGCACGACCGACCCTTTACAAATCCATGCTGGCTCTGTCTGATCAGCTGAAAATTTTCAAGGTGTTCAGTCACTCTATCCTCAATCATAGACTAATTTCCCAACAACAGATGTTAAGCTAACTGGTCTATAATTCTCTGGTTTCCCTCTCTCACCTTTCTTCAATAGCGGAGTGACATATGCAATTTTCCAATCTAAAGGAATTGTTCCTGAATCGAGATTATAGTTAGGGCATCTGCAATGTTTTCACTTACTTCCTGTAAAACCTTGAGTTGGGTACCATCTGCTTCTGGGAATTTATTACTCTTTATTGTTTTCTTCATTACTGCTAATTTGCTTACGATCATCGTGGTGAGTCCCCATCACTCATTCAAAATTAGTTTCCTTAGGGTGTCCGGCATACTATCCTCTTCCTCTACTGTAAATACTGACGTAAAGTAATTATTTAACATGTCCGCCATTTCCTTATTTTCATTTACAATATCACCATTATCAGTTTTTAAGGAGCCCACATTACTCTTGAACACCCTCTTTTAATTAATATAATTGTAAAAAATTTTTGTGTTGATTTTGATATCCCTTGCAAGTTTCTTTTCATACTCCCTTTTGTAGCTCTTACTACCTGTTTTGTCACCCTTTGCTGTTCTTTGTATCTCTCCCAGTTGCCAGGATCTGTGCTATTTTTGCATTTTTGTATGCTTTTTCTTTTAGTTTTATGTCGTCCCTTACTTCTTTTATCGTTTTTTTTGGCAAGAATAGCTCTTGCCCCTTAGGGATATAAATTGGTTCTGCATCATGTTAAATTATTTTTTGAACACCTCCCACTGACCTTCTGTAGTTTTACCCATTAACAGATTTGCCCAGTTTACTTTGGACAGTCTCTGTCTCATCCAGTTAAAGTCAGCCTTAACTAAATTTAGAATCTTAGTAACTGTTATGGGTTTCTCCCTTTCAAACACAATGTTGAACTCGATCATATTATGATTGCTATTAAATAAATGTTCATACACCTTTAGGCAGTTATCTAAATCTGGCTTATTACTCATTATTAAATCTAATATGGCCTGCCCCCTTGTTCTGCCACTTCACAGCTGCTACCAGAGGGCCTATACAAAATTCCCACTAAAGTCTTAAATCGTTTTCTATTTCTTAATTCTTCCCATAAGGTCTCCACTGCCTGCTTATCTCTCGTTATATCCTCTCTTATCGTTGAAGTAATTTCCATCCTTAATCACTAACGCTATTCCTCCCTCTTTACCAGTTTCCGTATCCTTCCTGTGGACCTTATCACCTGGCATATTCAGTTCCCAGTCTTGACCATCTTGCAGCCATGTCTCAGTAATGGCTACCGTGTTGTACCCTCTAAGATGTATTTGCACCTTCAATTCATTCAATTTGTTCCTTATAGTCCATGAGTTTGTATAAAGAACGCTTATTTGAGCCACACATCCTAATCTGTTCTTCTGCTCTAATGTTGTCTTTCTCACATATTTCTTATTTTTCTCTCCTGATTTGATTACATCTTTTAGTTTTCCCTTTACCTTTAGTACCTAAAGCATAATTTCTGACTATTACTCTACAGTCTTCCTTTTCACTTGTTTTAGAATTATTATTTATACTACCTTTTCCACCTGACCCCTCCCCCCCCCATTTATTAGTTTAAAGCCCTTGTGACTGCCCTATTCATCCTGGAAACTGCCACGACACTTCACCATGCAACAATCCACCATGCCAGAACATGACTTGGAGCCATGTATTGGATGGTTGACTGGTGATCAGGGATTTCTCTTGCAGTCATGGCTGATAAATTCAGCAAGGCTTCCACAGACAGTGGGAGAACAACAAATACAATGAGGCCACGACAAGAAGTATTATAGAGCAGACTATAGTAATTCTCAAATCCCATTTTATGTGCCTGGATTAATTTGTTTAGAGCCCCGCAATACAGCACAGAAAGAGTCTCAAGAGTCATTATAGCTTTCTGAATTCTACATAATATTGCAATGAAGAAAGGCTTGTAGCTTTTGGAAGCTGAAGGCAACAATGTAGAAGGTTATGCCTCCACATCCTCATAAAATCCCTCACTATCAAAGACTTCTGCCAGTTCCTTCATAAAACAGTGTTTACCCTGGCATCATCTCAACCCCTAAAAGTTGAAAGCAAGCACAGTAATGAACTAGGAACTCTGTGCACAAGCCATGTTTACTTTACAGAACAAAATGTTCTCCAAAAAATGTCAAAAATTCCAATCACCCTATCTACAGTTACTACTTAACACTGTATCTGCCCTTTGTGCTAGCTAAAATACTTGCTCACGCTCCAAATCTACGACTTCTACAAGGTGTTCTATGATTGAGATGAGCTTGAGTGGTGGGTGGCTGGAACGATCCCCCTGGAACTTTACAGGCCTCAGATGACTCTCCTGAGCTGTCACAATCTCCATTGTTCTGAAGGATATGGGAAACTTCCCACTATGTATTGCAGATATGGATATTAGACTCCTCCCTTTTCCATCATCTTGACCATATGCATGGAAACATTTCTATTGCCTTCACATGAGATCAATGTTCGCTAATCATATCTCTTTTGAAACCTGGGCCCCTGAGATCTGGATCCCTACACTCCTCAACCAAGAGTGGTTGTTTCTCCAGCCTCTGGTAAAGGAATGGCACTCTCCTCCTCTTCCACTTACAGGTCCTTATTCTCATTAGTGCTTAGTGTTTTACCCATTTACAATCTTTCTGACTCACTAGCTACTTCCTCCTGAGTGGGTGTCTCTGTGCTGGTGCTTGCGTAAGTAAGACGCAGTTAGTGAGGAAGTAGCAGCAGCTGAGGCTGTGGTTCTGGCAGCTAATTCCACTGTGCCTGGCTAGTCATCATTGCTATTGGCTTCTTCCTGCCAGAAAGCCTTCCACCTATGATGTGAAACACAAAAGAGCTTGTTTAGCTGCACGCACAGTAATATTCTTCCTCGAAGAAATAGTTGCTGAGAATATAGGCATTGCAATACTTTGAGAAAGCGCATAAAACTGAGACTTAATGGATGCTCAGGGTGCTGCTCCTCTCTGGTTGTATTTTGTTGGTGCTACTTGTAGGCCGTTTTTTCCTTTGGAGGGAAAGAAGAGTGTCACAGGCAATTTACCCCATATCAGTGCATGGATTCCATGATGGAAGGTGAATTTGCCTTTAGCTTTAATGGTGTCCTTGAATACTAGCTGTAACCCTTGTGGCAGGCAATTTGAGTTATCATAATGGTTTTGCCTAAAAAAGGTGCTTGACTGTTTGCAGAGGTTACCCTTTGCAGAATTGAATTCCCCTGACATCTAGACACTGACAGAGAAAGAATTTGAGAGGTAAGGAAGTGGGTAGAGGATGCAAGGCTACCTAGACTTACCTTAGCTACCCTTGTGAGGTCATTGAACCTCTTTCTGCACTGTGTGGCAGTTCTTAACAAAAAAATTGAATTATTGATCTCATGAAAATGTTACTACAGAATTAAATTTAAGTGTTATATTTCTAATTATTGTAGCTGAGAATGTGAGGCCGGAACAAAATTAGCAGTAATTACCAGTCTTTTAACCATATGAACTATATGGTCCTTTTGATCAGGTAAATTAGCTTTCCCTCTAACATAGCCTGTATAGCAAGCAGCTATAAACAGCTTGACCTCTCCTTAGCA
The DNA here is from genome assembly GCF_035084215.1 of Heptranchias perlo. Classification (NCBI taxonomy): domain Eukaryota; kingdom Metazoa; phylum Chordata; class Chondrichthyes; order Hexanchiformes; family Hexanchidae; genus Heptranchias; species Heptranchias perlo. Next base: position 85,194,636 of record NC_090329.1, on the reverse strand, counting down.
CCTTTTCTGTTGTTTATCACAGCTCTGTAATTCAGCCCTAGATTAACCTTTATCTGCAAAAATCACCCTGCCCCACAAATACCCTTTGTTTACAGTGGCTATTTTCTTATTGTAAAGATCTGCTCCATTTCTGTCCAATTAACCAAAGTGTTGAAAACCCAGCCCAGTTTCTCAACCAATTTCAGATGAGTTCGTATCTTGATAACGGAACAAGTAATAATATAGTAAACATTTTATAATTTCCCTTCAACAACTCTGGGTTGCGATTACTGTAATATTAAATTCGTAACTGTATAAGAGATTACATGTTTTTGAATAATGTAACCCCTTCAGCCCTAAATAAATTAAATTATGATAAGTAAATCAAAATTCAAATATATTATTTTGTGCCTCCCCACAAGGTACTGTGTATTGAGCTAACAGTAACTGGGAAAACCCTTACCACCTCTGACAAGCTTCTTAAAAACTTGCCTCCAGATTATGTCTCTCATTTTCTGATATTTTCAGGTCATGCATCTGCTGATCAAACACAGGACTTCACTGACTAAATAAAAGGTGATTTTGTTTGTATTGTGGGGCTGGAAGTGTTCAGCAGCGACTGACAGCCCAGTGGGAGACAGACCAAGTGATAAGCTTCCACCTAAAATCATTGACCAGCAACTGCTTGATCTTAGGAACTCTATTCTATCCGCAGAATGTGCCAGCGCATTTTAAAACCAGCTCGATAAACAATTTTAAAAATTCTGGCTGAGATGATTGGCCTCCAACAACGTCTACCATCTTCCTTTCTGCTAAATATGACTCCAGCCACTGGAGAGTTTTCCCCCTGATTCCCATTGACTTCAATTTTACTAGGGCTCCTTGGTGCCACACTTGGTCAAATGCTGCCTTGATGTCAAGGGCAGTCACTCTCACCTCACCTCTGGAATTCAGCTCTTTTGTCCATGTTTGGACAGAGGCTGTAATGAGGTCTGGAGCCGAGTGGTCCTGGCAGAACCCAAACTGAGCATCGGTGAGCAGGTTATTGGTGAGTAAGTGCCTCTTGATAGCACTGTCGACGACACCTTCCACCAATTAGCCTTACTTTGTATACTTTAGTCCAATTTTGTATCATGTTTACGAACAAAAAGTATTGCTGTTGAGTTCACAGATGAATCTCATCATTAGCAGTGGGTTCAATACATCGTCTGCTGGCTGCACCACTTCTGATTCGCCGGCTATGCTCATTGTGGCGTGTTCTAATATTTTCTCTCTTCATTCTTCTTCGCAAAATATACAAATTCACATTTCTACACAGTAAATTTCATCTGAGATCTATCCGCCCAACTTATTAATCTCTATGTTCTTTTTATATTTTGTTGAATGCCTTTTGCCGTTCTTGACATGGTGTACTTAACCTTTCCCTTGCAAGTTCTTACAATCCCTTGTAGAGCTTCAGAAACTGCAAGTAAACCTTTTAGCGCACAATTCATGTTTCCAAGCAGAAAATATGTACTTGTCTTTGATTTAGTTCTCTTCCCTATTGATTTAGCAACTAAACTACTGGTGAAAATCCAAAAATACATGCGCCATACAATGAAGCTTGCACACTGTTTTGGTCATTGCAATCGCATTTCTTCCAGGAGCCATTTTGAAAAAGTGGAATTAAACCTTGTGCTGACTCCCCATCATGTTGTCTTTCCGTATGTTACACTTTGAATTCACACATTCAGCTGAAATGATTAGGCTTTGTGTGGTGTTACATTTATCAATTTTAGCTGAGACATTTCAGTGTATTTGTGAGATTTTGTTTACAGACAGATGGAAATATTAGCAAACAGAAAGACACATACACATACAGACAAAATGATTGTCTTAAATCAATATGGATTCAGAGTCTCGTAATCTAAATACTGATATTATTATTTAATCAAAAGAAGAAAACAAGTTTAAAAAACAAAAAAAAATCAAACACTGGTGACAGGAGCTCTTCCGGTGTAATATTTTTTCCCCTATCAAATGCTAAATGTTACTACAGATATATTTCAGTCTTAGAAATTCTGTGAACAATGTATTGATGAAATAATCCTAAATACTTTAAAAGGAGCAAGAAATCATCACAAATTAGCATGACAATATTAATAGTTTTCCATGAATTATTTAAAATGTGTTGCCATTTTCTTTTGAGAAGGAGCAGTCAATTAAGAATGAATAAATGAGAGAGCTTGCAGTATTAATTTGCAGTAAGTTTCAAATTCAGCGTATTTCTAAGGCATTACAATTTGCTGTGTTTCATAAAACTGCTAACTGGTTATTTTACCAACAAAATGGTGTGGTGTAAATGTTGATGTGTTTGTGAACTTTTCTTTATATGTCTCCAGAATGAATCACCTATGTATAAGCCTGATAAACCCACCAAAGCCATTAGTATTAAAGAATTGATGTGCTGTGACTGACTATTTCCCGCTAGCATCAGAAAAGGCATTAAGAAATGTTTGCATTTATATAGCATCTTAACACATACCTCAGAAATGTCTCAAAACACTTTGCACACAATGAATTAATTAATTGAAGTGCAGTGACTTGTCATGTAAGCCATTTTGTACACAGCAATGAGATGGAGATGAAAAAACAGTTAATTTGTATTTCGGTCATATTAGTCGATGCATGGATGTTGGCCAGGATACCAGGAGAACTCCCTGCTTTCCTTCAGATATTCCTAGAAGACACTTCAAATCTATCTAAACCACTGGAACAGGCAGACTGACTAAGATTAATATGTTACTTGAAGGATGGCAACTGAGCCAATACAGTATTCCCTCAGTGCTATGGTGGAGTGTTAGTCTGCATTATCGTGGAGTGCAGTTTGAACCCACAATTTTCTGCCACAGCAGCAAGGATGGTACCAACTCAATCATGCTGGTACTTACAATTATCAAACCAGAATTAAAGAGATACTAATTTTGTCTCCTTTATAGTAGGTACAATATTTGAAACCAACATAATGAAACTTCTATTGGTTATGAACTTGTAGAGTACAAAAGATATTCTATGCAGGATATGTCTGTTTTAGTGTTGGAATGGTAATTTTTCATGATATTCATTTTTCATGCGTATTTATCATTCAAAGTAATCTTTGAAAAGGTCTTAATCTAATCCTGATTCTGCCATTTTTACTGATGTGCTATTGCTTAACATTTAGATTGCTGAGAATTTCACACAGTAGATCAGAAATAGTCTGGAATTACAATTGGAAATATAAATCATTGATTAATATTTCCATTCTTCAAATTGTGTTGTGTAGATTAAACTGCAACTTTTTATGAGAAAGCTTTTTTTCCTCTTGTATATCAATTTCTTGGTATTTTATATCAGCATTTGCAAGAAATAAGTCAGAAATAAATGTAAAAAGGAAAGGAATTAGGGAAATCAAAAATAAAGATGAAAAGATTAAAGGCTTGAAATTACACCATGGAATACTAAAAATGAACACAATATTTGTGTGAAATTTTCACAGTGGCATTATTTATTTATTTTAAATAACTCTTCTGCTAAAATAGCAGAGAGGAAATTTAGAAAAAAATGTTAAGCGCTAACTATATGTTATCCCACAACATAATTTGTGGACCTAATTTAGTGCACGTGAAACAAAATGGAAAGTAACTAAAAGTAAATCTAATAGATAGTGCAGAAAAAGTTGAATGCAGGTAGATGGAAGGAGAGAAGGGACAGAAACGTTCAGTGCAGTCGGAATCTCATTATCTTCCTCACAAGAAGCCATGTATATTCAACCCTTTCGAAATGATCTCAGAGGGTTTGAAATTCCTCTTGTTGGTACATATGAAGCCATTGTACGTTTTGATTACACGGAAGGAGTAAATTAATACATTAACTTTCTTGGCATGATTGTGCTTGTTCATTAAAAACTTAAGCGAGGTCATTTTGATAGATGCTTTAAGTGGAACTTCCTTCAAGAATAACTCCAGTAACATGAGATTTTATTTAAGCACACAAGATTTTTCCTTGCAAAACCATTTTGATTCATTATTAAGGCCACTTTAAGTAAGTAGAAATCCCTGTTAAATTCTTTAGTTCATAGTTTTAGTTGTGAATATTGAAGATCAAATCGTTCGCACACTTTGGAAATATCCACAGTATAGAATTAGCTAAGTAAATTAGCAACATCTGATAGCAAAAATGTTCGGCATCTGCTCTTACTTCATTTACACTGTGACAAGAACATATACAGTTATTGATCATGCTTCGGAACACCTTTTCATCTGGGAGTTATGGATTGATCTAAAGTTGCAATGTTTCTTGTTTAGCATATACTGTAAGCGGCAGCCAAAAAAATCTTACTCGTGAAAAAAATGTCATTACTTGTTCCATTGATTTGAAGAGATAAAATGTTTTTCTTCAAAGATCATTATCATTAGGAACCAGTTATGCATTGTGTTGACCTCTGCTCTTTGCTCTTAGGTTGTAGTACTAAAATTATACCGTTCCAACTAAAAAAAAAGAAAAGCTCCTTACTACGTGTAGCACAAGCCTACACCTATATATCCTATTGTGCTCTTTCTCCCTCCAACTCCCACAGTGTTGGAAGGTAAATTTGTTGAAAATTCCTTAATTGCTCCTTTTAGTTATCAATTGTAAACAATTTTACAACACCAAGTTATAGTCCAGCAATTTTATTTTAAATTCACAAGCTTTCGGAGATTTTCTCCTTCCTCAGGCAAATGTTATCAATGGTATTTGTGGAAGTTGCAGGTGTAGAAAGAGATGCATTCCCTTTTTTCTGTGTCTATACTGTTAAGTATGTTACTCTGTGAACATAACTGCTATCACTGAGGGGAAATGCTGGAAAAGAGTTGGAAGTTATTTTATCATTGTACACTAGAGGTCTCTCTTGGCAAAGTGTCTGAACAAGTTCATATAATCAGGTTATCAGGCTGCCTAAATATAACATTATAGAGCAGGAAAAATGCTGGATGTAACTAGTGGGAAAATTAGAACTAGCAACAATAATGAAAAGAGAGAAGCAAAATCCAAATTAGAGGTATGAAATATATTTCAGGACAGAAACGTTATTAAGGAGAGATTGCGGAGTAATTTTCAACTTTGCTGCCTGGGTGGTAAACTGGCAGAGTGATTCGCCCGCCCTCCTTCCAACCTACCCGATTTTCATTTCAATTGAAATCAATGGAAATAAAAACTAGGTGGAATCTATAACGGGCGGGCGATCCAATTCGCCAGTTTACTGTCCAAGCGGTGAAGGTAAAATTTACCTCCATCATCTCCCTCCACTTCCCACAGGGAATTTCTGATTATCCACAATTCTGGAAAGAGCACTGCTCCGCAAATTCAGTGGTATTGTTAGGCACTGCAGAATCTTACGATGCAGTATCTACTGCATCTCAAGCTTTTCTAATTTAATTTCTCTTTTATTAAAACCAAGTAATGCCAAACACAATTGTCCATTCAATGAGGTAATTGATTGTGCTGTTCTGTTTGCTAATCTGCTAAATTGTGTTTCAAGACCTCAATTAGATTTCAAAACAAATGGATTGAATTTTGTCACCTCCCCTCATTTAAGAACATAAGATATGGAAGTAAAAAAGGCCATTTGGTTCATCAATCATGTTCATTCCATAGACCATGTGCTGTCTGCTTTGTCACGGACTCCATCAATTTAATATTGAGGAAAGCTTCTGCAAACCTTTTCTGTGGTAAATCAAGCTTAGCGAACTTGTATCTCACATCATGGGGCTTAAATTCAATAACCCCCGAACCCGGGCACGGGGGTTGCGGTGCGTGTTTAACCCGGTCGTTTTGATGCACACACTGTCTTAACCACTGTCTAATCCTGTATAGAACTGATGGGGGATCCTCCAGGCTGTCTATGACATGTTCAGCTGCTTGTGGTTAAGACAGTGCGTTGGCTGGAGCGTGGAGTGCCAAAATGGTATCTATCCCTTGCACACTGACCTAATGCATATTCTCCTTACTTTACATGGTACTGGTGTTTGTTATCTGCACCTGTGCAAACGCCTTTACCAAGATCATGTCCGGCGCACTTCATGTTAGAAGCATGCGCGCACATTCCAGACGCCACTTTGGGATCTCAGGAGACTGCAAAGCGACTAAAAAACGGGCACTGCAAAGCCCAATTTATAGCCCCATACATCTAATTGAATGGTGGAACAGGCTCGAGGGGTGAATGGCCTACTCCTGTTCCTATGTTCCTATACATCTTAGACCAGTTGCTTTCCTTGATATGACATTCTTTATCAATCCTGCTCCTAACTGGATATTCATCTAGGTCATTTTTAAAAGTTTTAATCAATAGAGTACTAATTGCTTTAACTGGGGCTCTTTTCCATATACCTAGTAATGTAAAAATCTACATCATCTCCAGTTTACTTCTATTTTGTTAATTTTATACCTGTGTTCGTTAGTTCTACAGTCCATATAAAGTTTTTACTGAGAAATCTATGTAAAGATTCAAGGGCCGTAATGCACAATACCACCAAGGTTGAAAAGAGTAGAAGAGATGAGAACATTATAAGTGGTAGTTGGGCAGCACCAAGCTTGGGTTTTAACAGCTTTAATTGCTACCAGTCTGAGATCTGTAGCTGCAGTTTCGCTTCCAACCAGGCAGCACTGCGCCGTTTGGGAGAGAGTTCTGTGCGTGCCTGGATACACACAGGTGCAGAGCCTTCTCTCAACAGTTAGAAATGTAACTGTTTAGAGAGCAGGACTGGAAGGCTTGACACCACACTGGATTTACATTCTATACAGTGTCAAACCCAAGCATTGTGAGAATCTGGGAATCTCACTCCACAGTCAGGATAGGCCCTGTAAGGTGTTCAGTTCCCTTTCGCCTTACAATGATTCTTGGACCCCAGAATTACAAGAACAAAATATACACGACAAATAGGTTTTGGCTCAACCCAAATTAGTTAGTTTATTAGACCAGCAAAACCACAGTACAAACCCCTTTATGATTTGACTGAAACTTACAATTATCCTTGCGGCTGGTCATTAGTGATGTTGATTGTAAGTCTGGATCTGGAGAAGACTGTCCTTCTTCACCTGACTGCAGCGTCCACGTGGCGATGTCATCCCTTCTTATAGTATTCCAGTCACGCTATCCCATACTTGGGCCCCAACCGTAGTTTCGGTTATCAGCCTGCTGAGCCGCCTGGCATTTCTTCATCTCGGTCTTGCAATCTCCTGAGCTATGCAGACCTGCAAAGTCGAAGACAACTCCTTATCTCCTCACCTGCTATCCGTACCGCTTAAAGGACAATGTGATTTCCCTCACTGTGATGGACATTTAGCTCATGGCATCGTTCAGGTGTTAATGTGTCTTCCTTTCTTGTCGGAAAGTGATCAAGAGTCAGAGTTTCATTGTTCAGTGTTAATGTGTCTTCAGAAACTGATCAAGAGTCAGAGTTTCGGTTAACTGGCACCTTCTGTGCATCGAGGTTAACTGTTTCATGTCCTTCAGCCCTGACTCCAGATTTACATTGTGAGTGTAAATGCACTCTTGCATTATGAGAGGAATTCTACACTTTGGAAGATCTGAGATGAATGAGTTGGAAGTACACTAAATTATCCATTCCAGTAACATTTAAAAAGCAGGATTATGTCTCCTCAATCTTATCTACAATAAAAACTAACTCACAGGTGCCAGATATACCATCTACAAGGCACAAGTCAGGAGTGTGATGGAATACTCTCCACTTGCCTGGATGAGTGCAACTCCAACAACACTCAAGAAGCTCGACACTATCCAGGCCAAAGCAGCCCGCTTGATTGGCACCCCATCCACCACCCTTCACGTTCACTCCCTTCGCCACCGGCGCACCATGGCTGTAGTGTGTACCATCTACAGGATGCACTGCAGCAACTTGCCAAGGCTTCTTCGACAGCACCTCCCAAACCCGCAACCTCTACCACCTAGAAGGACAAGGGCAGCAGGCGCATGGGAACACCACCACCGGCATGTTCCCCTCCAAGTCACACACCATCCCGACTTGGAAATATATCACCGTTCCTTCATTGGCGCTGGGTCAAAGTCCTGGAACTCCCTACCTAACAGCACTGTGGGAGAATCTTCACCACATGGACTGCAGCAGTTCAAGAAGGCGGCTCACCACCACCTTGTCAAGGATAATTTGAGATGGGCAATATATGCTGGCCTTGCCATGAAGCATCCCATGAACGATTAAAAAAAAAGATCGGCGGAGTGCGAGATCACATACTAGCTCTGTTGCAAAGTTCTCAGATTCTGACTTTGAGGGCTCAGTCTATGGAAGAAGGCTGTTGGGTATCACCAGGAAATGCAAGCTACCAGCAACCTTGTGCACAATGGCGCAAAGCATAGAGTAGTCCAACTCCAACTTGTGTCGGAGCTTTGCGCAGAGCATGGAGACCATTCTGTCCAACATGGAGTGAGTGGTCAGCTTCATGAACATGATAGTGGTGCCCACCATGATGGAGCCTCTGCTGACAGCCTCCATGGCACCTCACATTGCTGCCATGGAAGTTCAGACAGCTGCCATCTTGGCTCTGAAGGCTAGTGTTGACAGGGGCTTCCAGAGCGTTACATCACTCCTGCGCTCTGTTCTTACGTAGAGCCATAGGATTGCTGAGGTGCAGTGCCAGGAGAGTGGCCTTGTCTCCATGGAAGAAGCACCTGCTGTCCTCTCTCAGGGTGACAGCATGTCTGCTCCTCCACCACCCACTCCACCAGTGCCTTTGTTAGTGCCACACAGTCAGCTGGGCCAGACTGCCCCGGTCCACACCGAGATGCTGCAGTGAGCAGCCGGGTCCTCAAAGCCCGGAGTTGCTGAGGTCACCCACCATTACATAGAATTACATGGAATTTACAGCACAGAAACTGGCCATTCGGCCAGTGTTTATGATCCACACAAGCCCCCTCCCACTCGATTTACTTCATCTCACCTTACCTCATATACTTATCTAGCTTCCCTTTAAATACATATATGCTATTTGCCTCAACCACACCATGTGGTAGCAAGTTCCACATTCTAACCACTCTCTGGGTAAAGAAGTTTCTCCTAAATTCCTTATTCGATTTATTAGTGACTATCTTATATTTATGGCCCCTAGTTTTGGGTGGAAATATGTTTTCTACGTCTACCCTATCGAATCCCTTCATAATTTTAAAGACCTCTACCTGGTAAACTCTCAGTCTTCTCTTTTCTGGAGAAAAGAGCCTCAGCCTGTTCAGACTTTCCTGATAGTTGTACACTCTCAGTTCTGGTCATCCTTGTGAATCTTTTTTGGACTTTCTCCAGTGCTTCTATCTCCTTTTTGTAATATGGAGAGACCAGAACTGTGGTCTAACCAAGGTCCTATATAAGTTTAACAAAACTTCTCTGATTTGAACTCTATGGCCATCTGAGGTGTTCTGAATGGAAGCTCAGCAACCTTACCACCTCCTAAGCTGAGGCCGCTGGGGATCCACCTCGTAGGAGCAATAGGATAGGAAAATGAGCACACGAGACAGGCAGCAAGGACTGGCAAAAGGCTATCATTGTAGGCCAACTCTCTGGCTGTGCCTGGGCTTCTGAGAGAAGACATGAACCATGTCTGTACGGGATGGTCCTTATCATGCAGTTGACAGCCTGAGATCTGATGGCTTGGTTGGAATAAAGGCAGCATAGAGGACTGGTGCAGGATGAATGAATCATGATTGCTGCCAGGAAACTGGGCAGAGATCTGCACGTGAGTGCAAAAGACAAGGTTGAAGCGTTTGCTACCATCTTCAGCCAGAAGTGCCGAGTGGATGATCCATCTCGGCCTCCTACCGAAATCCCCACCATCACAGAAGCCAGTCTTCAGCCAATTCGATTCACTCCACGTGATATCAAGAAACGGCTGAGTGCACTGGATAAAGCAAAGGCTATGGGCCCGGACAACATCCCAGCTGTAGGGGTGAAGACTCGTGCTCCAGAACTAGCTGCGCCTCAAGCCAAGCTGCTCCAGTACAGTTACAACACTGGCATCTATCCGACAATGTGGAAAATCGCCCAGGTATGTCCTGTCCACAAAAAGCAGGACAAATTCAATCCGGCCAATTACCGCCCCATCAGTCTACTCTCAATCATTAGCAAAGTGATGGAAGGTGTTGTCGACAGTGCTATCAAGCGGCACTTACTCACCAATAATCTGCTCACCGATGCTTAGTTTGGGTTCTGCCAGGACCACTCAGCTCCAGACGTCATTACAGCCTTGGTCCAAAGATGGACAAAAGAGCTGAATTCCAGAAGTGAGGTGAGAGTGACTGCCCTTGACATCAAGGCAGCATTTGACCGAGTGTGGCACCAAAGAGTCCTAGTAAAATTGAAGTCAATGGGAATCAGGGGGAAAATTCTCCAGTGGCTGGAGTCTTACCTAGCACAAAGGAAGATGGTAGTGATTGTTGGAAGCCAATCATCTCAGCCCCAGGACATTGCTGCAGGAATTCCTCAGGGCAACCATCTTCAGCTGCTTCATCAACGACCTTCCCTCCATCATAAGGTCAGAAATGGAGATGTTCGCTAATGATTGCACGGTGTTCAGTTCCATTCGCAACTCCTCAGATAATGAAGCAGTGCGTGCCTGCATGCAGCAAGACCTGGACAACATCCAGGCTTTGGCTGATAAGTGGCAAGTAACATTCATGCCAGACAAGTGCCAGCCAATGACATCTCCAATAAGAGAGAGTCTAACCACCTCCCCTTGACATTCAACGGCATTACCATCGCCAAATCCCCCAACATCAACATCCTGGGGGTCACCATTGACCAGAAACTTAACTGGGCCAGCCATATAAATAATGTGGCTACAAGAACAGGTCAGAGGCTGGGTATTCTGCGGTGAGTGACTCACTTCCTGACTTCCCAAAGCCTTTCCACCATCTACATGGCACAAGTCAGGAGTGTGATGGAATACTCTGCACTTGCCTGGATGAGTGCAGCTCCAACAACACTCAAGAAGCTCAACACCATCCAGGACAAAGCAGCCCGGTTGACTGGCACCCCATCCACCAACCTAAACATTCACTCCCTTCACCACCGGCACACGGTGGCTGCAGTGTGTACCATCGACAAGGATGCACTGCAGCAACTCGCCAAGGCTTCTTCGACAGCACCTCCCAAACCCGTGACCTCTACCACCTAGAAGGACAAGGGCAGCAGGCACATGGGAACAATGCCACCTGCAAGTTGCCCTCCAAGTCACATAAGATCCCGACTTGGAAATATATCGCCATTCCTTCATCGTCGCTGGGTCAAAATCCTGGAACTCCCTACCTAACAGCACTGTGGGAGAACCTTCACCACACGGACTGCAGCGGTTCAAGAAGGCGGCTCACCACCACCTTCTCGAGGGCAATTAGGGATGGGCAATAAATGCTGGTATTGCCAGTGATGCCCACGTCACATGAATGAATAAAAAACAGTGATGTGGCATCTATGGTGGCAAACAAGCTTGACTTTGAGGGAGTGGAATCCCTTTCTATTAACACAGTGATTAGGAGAACTTGTAGGGTACGGTAGCATAGCAGTTATGTTACTGGACTAGTAATCCGGAGTTATGAGTTCAAATCCTACCATGGCAGCTGGGAAATTAATTAAATAAAATCTGGAATTAAAATGCCAGTATCACTAATGGTGGCCATGAAACTACCGGATTGTCGTAAAAACCCATCTGGTTCACTAATGTCCTTTAGGGAAGGAAACCTGACGTCCTTACCTGGTCTGGCCTATATGTGACTCCAGACCCACAGCAATACGGTTGATTCTTAATTGCCCTCTGAAATGGCCTAGCAAGCCACTCAGTTGTACAATCTCGCATAAAAAGAATAAAACCGGACGGACCACTGGGCACCGGACACGACAAAGGCAAACCAAGCCCAGTCGACCCTGCAAAGTCCTCCTCACGAACATCTGGGGACTTGTGCCAAAATTGGGAGAGCTGTCCCACAGACTAGTCAAGCAACAGCCTGACATAGCCATACTTACAGAATCATATCTTTCAGCCAACATCCCAAACTCTTCCATCACCGGCAGGACAGACCGACCAGAGGTGGCGGTACAGTGATATACAGTCAGGAGGGAGTGGCCCTGGGAGTCCTCAACATTGACTCTGGACCCCATGAAATCTCTTGGCATCAGGTCAAACATGGGCAAGGAAACCTCCTGTTGATTACCACCTACCGCCCTCCCTCAGCTGATGAATCTGTCCTCCTCCATGTTGAACACCACTTGGAGGAAGCACTGAGGGTAGCAAGGGCACAAAATGTACCCTGGGTGGGGGACTGTCAATGTCCATCACCAAGAGTGGCTCGGTAGCACCACTACTGACCGAGCTGGTCGAGTCCTGAAGGATGTAACTGCCAGACTGGGCCTGCGGCAGGTGGTGAGCGAACCAACACGAGGGAAAAACTTACTTGACCTCGTCCTCACCAATCTACCTGTCGCAAATGCATCTGTCCATGACAGTATTGGTAGGAGTGACCACCGCACAGTCCTCATGGAGACGAAGTCCCGTCTTCGCACTGAGGATACCATCCAACGTGTTGTGTGGCACTACCACCGTGCTAAATGGGATAGATTCAGAACAGATCTAGCAGCTCAAAACTGGGCATCCATGAGGTGCTGTGGGCCATCAACAGCAGCAGAATTGTATTCCAGCACAATCTGTAACCTCATGGCCTGGCATATTCCTCACTCTACCATTACCAACAAGCCAGGGGATCAACCCTGGTTCAATGAGGAGTGCAGAAGAGCATGCCAGGAGCAGCACCAGGGTACCTAAAAATGAGGTGCCAACCTGTTGAACCGACAACTCAGGACTACATGCATGCTGAACAGCGGAAGCAACGTGCTATAGACAGAGCTAAGCGATTTCACAACCAACGGATCAGATCATAGCTCTGCAGTCCTGCCACATCCAGTCGTGAATGGTGGTGGACAATTAAACAACTAACGGGAGGAGGAGGCTCTGTAAAAATCCCCATCCTCAATGATGGCGGAGTCCAGCACGTGAGTGCAAAAGACAAGGCTGAAGCTTCTTCAGCCAGAAGTGCCGAGTGGATGATCCATCTCGGCCTCCTCCCGATATCCCCACCATCACAGAGGCCAGTCTTCAGCCAATTCGATTCACTCCACGTGATATCAAGAAACGGCTGAGTGCTGTGGATACAGCAAAGGCTATGGGCCCCGACAACATCCCGGCTGTAGTACTGAAGACTCGTGCTCCAGAACTAGCTGAGCCTCTAGCTAAGCTGTTCCAGTACAGCTACAACACTGGCATCCACCCGACAATGTGGAAAATTGCCCAGCTATGTCCTGTCCACAAAACGCAGGACAAATCCAATCCGGCCAATTACCGCCCCATCAGTCTACTCTCAATCATCAGCTAAGTGATGGAAGGTGTTGTCGACAGCGCTATCAAGCGGCACTTACTCACCAATAACCTGCTCACCGATGCTCAGTTTGGGTTCCGCCAGGACCACTCAGCTCCAGACCTCATTACAGCCTTGGTCCAAACATGGACAAAAGAACTGAATTCCAGAGGTGAGGTGAGAGTGACTGCCATTGACATCAAGGCAGCATTTGACCGAGTGTGGCACCAAAGAGCCCTAGTAAAATTGAAGTCAATGGGAATGAGGGGGAAAACTCTCCAGTGGCTGGAGTCATACCTAGCACAAAGGAAGATGGTAGTGGTTGTTGGAGGTCAATCATCTCAGCCCCAGGACTTTGCTGCAGGAGTTCCTCAGGGCAGTGTCCTCGGCCCAACCATCTTCAGTTGCTTCATCAATGATCTTTCCTCCATCATAAGGTCAGAAATGGGGATGTTCGCTGATGATTGCACAGTGTTCCGTTCCATTCACAACCCCTCAAATAATGAAGCAGTTCGTGCCCGCATGCAGCAAGACCTGGACAACATCCAGGCTTGAGCTCATATGTGGCAAGTAACATTCACGCCAGACAAGTGCCAGGCAATGACCATCTCCAACAAGAGAGAGTCTAACCACCTCCCCTTGACATTCAACGGCATTACCATTGCCGAATCCCCCACCAACAACATCCTGGGAGTCACCATTGACCAGAAACTTAACTGGACCAGCCATATAAATACTGTGGCTACAAGAGCAGGTCAGAGGCTGGGTATTCTGCGACGAGTGACTCACCTCCTGACTTCCAAAAACCTTTCCACCATCTACAAGGCACAAGTCAGGATTGTGATGGAATACTCTCAACTTGCCTGGATGAGTGCAGCTCCAACAACACTCAAGAAGCTCAACACCATCCAGGACAAAGAAGCCCGCTTGATTGGCACCCCATCCACCACCCTAAACATTCACTCCCTTCTCCACCGGCGCACTGTGGTGTGTACCATCCACGGGATGCACTGCAGAAACTCGCCAAGGCTTCTTCGACAGCCTCTCCCAAACCCGCGACCTCTACCACCCAGAAGGACAAGATTAACAGGCACCTGGGAACAACACCATCTGCACGTTCCCCTCCATGTCACACACCATCCTGACTTGGAAATATATTGCCGTTCCTTCATCGTTGCTCGGTAAAAATCCTGGAACTCCCTACCTAACAGCACTGTGGGAGAACCTTCACCACACGGACTGCAGAGGTTCACGAAGGTGGCTCACCACCCCCTTCCCAAGGGGAATTAAGTATGGGCAATAAATGCTGGCCTCGCTAGCGATGCCCACATCTCATGAACGAATTTTAAAAAAAGCCTATATGTGTATAGTCTATGGCACTTTGGACCCTGGGGAAAGTTACAGTGCAAGCAAAACCTAGTGCTTTCTCATCCTGCTTCACTCTGTCCATTGGGAAAGTGATGTAGGTGTTACTCCTGGCGTAGAGAGCCTCCCAAATACAGCGGTGCATAGCAAAGTGGGAGATGTCGCTGATGTCACCTGCTTCAGCCTTGAAGAAGCCTGTTGCATAAAAGTTAAGGGCCACAGACGTCTTGACTCCCACAGGTAGCGTTGTCCATGCCTTTATTTGGGGCTCCAGTTGTGGCTGCAGCAGCTGAGATAGCTCGGTGACAGCCTCCTTGGTGAAGCGAATGTGTCTCACACATTGCTCCACAGTGAAGTTGAGAAATGAGAAGTGCTCCATGAAGATCCGCTGTGGGTATGGCCTCCTGTTCACTGCCCTCTTCCTCCCTCTTCTTCCAGCTCCTACCCTTTCCTGTCTTCTTCGCTGTATCCCCTCCTCATTCAGCCCCAAAGGCAGACCTACCAGAACACCCATGACTGCAGTAAAACTGTTCCTCGAATTTAACCAGCAGCCTAAAAGGACAAACAAACCTGTATCGAAGGAGTCGTTTAAATAGCGCTCCTGCTGGGTTTTGCTGTTTGTTAGCATCACTTATTTCAAATTTGAATATAGTGAGTCTAGATGTCATTGTAGCAAGTTTGTTCATACCAGATTTCACCACATTTTTCAGCTACTTTATTTGGAACTGTAAAGCCACTTGTGCACTATTACCATGAAATTCTTTATAGTACTGTCAGAATACAGGTACCCATTTGAGACCAGTACCTGCTTAGAGTGATGTACAGTCAATGGTGTGAGCTTTCCTCATTTCACTATTCTCTGGACTGAATCTGTTTCTATTGTAACCGTCTGTTACAAATCAGCAAACTGCTTCAGTGCACAGTTTATGCATATGTTAATCAGCACAGTTGTGGAACTAAAATAAAAGTTAATATAAGGGGTGGGTTGTCAGACTATTGTTGGGAAGTGTTTAGATTCTGACAACAATTATTGCTTAGAATCAAAGCTTACAGCATATGCTGCAAAACAAATTGTTATAATTTATATTGCTGCTACTGTTAAACTGTTTTCTTAATAAAATCAGACAAAGAATTAATGGGGAGTCATTTGAACAATATTGAAAAAAGTTGATTTTTCTAAAACCATTAAGTTTACCAATACATGGGATAAAAAGATGGTAAATACTGAAATTTAGACATAGATCATGCCTATCCTCATTAGGTTAAATTTATGCTTCTCGTAGAGTTAAATGGGGCACTCTGCTGCCAATGCATTCCCAAGCCTGCCAAGTACGGCATAACTCATTTAAAATGCTAATCATTCTGTTTTAAAAATGTGATCTGCTTTGATACACGTTGTCCTTAAAAGTAAGCAGCTCGGTTTAAATGGGGTTGTGATCTGTGTCACCCATGGCAATCACAAATCCTACCGATACTGACAGCTTTGTAGTCCATCAGGAAAACGGATCAGGAAAAGGCAACAAATCTAACCCCCCTCCCACTCCACTGATGTACAGCCCAGTCAGGTAAATAGTCTGATCATAATTAGTACAGGTTTAAAAGCACTGAAGGGTTAAAGATTCTCTATCTGCTTGAGCATTTCAATCACGTCATGTGGAAGACCCCTAATTTAAATGAAAACTGAAGCCTTGATAAGCCTTTTGATCTGTGTGCAGGCTCATGGCACTGACATCATTTGACTGCCACATTTTGGGGGTACTGAGCACATTTGATGCTGAGTAGGCCTCAGGGCCCTGACACCCAAATTGCTACACTGCCTTGGACCCTAGACATTGTGTTGTTGGCCTCCTTAGCTGTAACTGAATGGTAAAGCTATCAGTACTCCAAACACATCCTCAACCCATTGCTGGTGGATTAGTGAGACATTTAATTTAGTGCAGCAGTTTTTGTTTTCTTTAAAACATTTAAATTAGTTCTGGTCATTTGTCTAAAATAATCTCACCATAAAATTCAGTTGCTGCAAAGTGTATCATAAATAAAAATCATGTCATCAAAACTCTCAAGATGGTAAAGATTGATCAATCTTTTTAAGACAACAGCACGAAGCAGATGTTTCAGTGCACAGAACATTGTTTACAGTTTTGACTGTGTCTGGAAAACAAAATATAAAGTGACAGATGAGTAGTAGCTTGAGAGTTACTGGAACTGACCATCGTTTGAAGGTGAGTGAATGTTGTATCATTATAGAATCATAGAAAGGTTAGAGCATGGAAGGAGGCCATTCGGCCCATCGAGTCCGTGCCAGCTCTATGCAAGAGCAATCCAGCTAGTCCCACTCCCCTGCCCTATCCCCATAGCCCTGCAAATCTTTTCCTTTCAAGTACTTATCCAGTTCACTTTTGAAAGCCACGATTGAATCTGCCTCCACCACCCCCTCTCGCAATGCATTCCAGATCCTAACCACTCGCTGCGTATAAAATCTTTTTCTCATGTTACCTTTGGTTCTTTGCCAATCACCTTAAATCTATGTCCTCTGGTTCTTGACTCTTCTGCCAATGAGAACAGTTTCTCTCTATCTATTCTATCTAGACCCTTCATGATTTTAAATACCTCTATCAAATCTCCTCTCAACCTTCTCTGTTCCAAGGAGAACAACCCCAGTTCTCCAGTCTATCCATGTAGCTAAAGTCCGTCATCCCTGGGATCATTCTGGTAAATCTTTTCTGCACCCTCTCTAAGGCCTACACATCTTTCCTAAAGTGCAGTGCCCAGAATTGGATGCAATACTCCAGTTGTGGCTGAACCAGTGTTTTACAAAGGTTCATAATGACTTGCTTGCTTTTGTACTCCATGCCTCTATTTATAAAGTCCAGGATCCCGTATGCTTTTTAAACCGGTTTCTCAGCTAAGGAGGCTAACAATACAATGTCTAGGGTCCAAGGCAGTGTAGCAATTTGGGTGTCGGGGCCCTGAGGCCTATTCAGCATCTAATGTGCTCAGTGTCCCCAAAATGTGCTTGCCACTTTCAACGATTTGTGCATATATACCCCTGGATCTCTGTTCCTGTACCCCTTTTAGAATTGAGCCCTCTAGTTTATATTGCCTCTCCTTGTTCTTCCAACTGAAATGTATCACTTCGCATTTTTCTGCGTTAAATTTCATCTGCCATGTGTCCACCCATTTCACCAGCCTGACTATATCCTCACTGTTCACTACACTTCCAAGTTTTATATCATCTGCAAATTTTGAAATTGTGCCCTGTACATCCAAGTCCAAGTCATTAATATATATCAAGAAAAGCAGTGGTCCCAGCACCGACCCCTGGGGAACACCACTGTACACCTCCCTCCAGTCTGAAAAACAACCATTCACCACTACTCTCTGTTTCCTGTCACTTAGCTAATTTTGTATCCATGCTGCTACTGCCAGATCTGTTCTCATCACAATGAAATTGGCC
The DNA here is from genome assembly GCF_035084215.1 of Heptranchias perlo. NCBI lineage: Eukaryota > Metazoa > Chordata > Chondrichthyes > Hexanchiformes > Hexanchidae > Heptranchias > Heptranchias perlo. Next base: position 85,176,412 of record NC_090329.1, on the reverse strand, counting down.
CTCCTCCAATTGAGTATTTTTGCTTTAGAGAGGTCCATGTCCTTTTCCATAGCTATTCTTCTAAACTTTATGATAGTATGATTGCTGCTCCCTATATGTTCCCCCACTGACACTTGCTCCACTTGGCCCGCCTCAGTCCCCAGAACCAAGTCCAGCAATGCCTCCTTCCTCATTGGGCTGGAAACATACTGGTTAAGAAAGTTCTCCTGAACACACTTCAGAAATTCCTCTCCCTCTTTGCCCCATATATTATTACTATCCCAGTCTATATTAGGATAGTTAAAGTCCCCCGTTATCACAACTCTATAGCTTTTGCACCTCTCTGTAATTTCCCTTCAAATTTGCTTCTCTATCTCCTTCCCACTTGTTGGTGGCCTATAGAATACAACCAGTAATGTAATGGCACCTCTATCATTTCTTAACTCTAACCAAATAGATTCTGACCTTGACCCCTCCAGGACATCCTCTCTCTCCAGCACTGCAATATTCTCCTTAATCAATACTGCCACACCTTGTATCCAGGAATATTTAATACCCAATCCTGCCCTTTTTTGAGCCATGTCTCCTTTATTGCCACAATATCATATTCCCATGTGGCTAATTGCGCCTGCAGCTCTTCAACCTTGTTTAACATGATTCGTCTGATTACACACATGTACTGTAAACCTATCTTAGACCTTCTTGTACTCTCTCTTAGTCTGGTCCCATCTACTACTGTACTATTTCTTGCTCTAGTGCTATCTTTCTCTCCCAATCTTTGCACACCTTGTTTCTCCTTTCTAATGCCACATCCTGGTGCCCATACCCCTGCCAAATTAGTTTAAACCCTCCCCCCCCCACCCACAGCACTAGCGAACCTCCCCGCAAGGTCATTAGTCCCAGCTCCGTTGAGTTGCAACCCATCTGGCCTGTACAGGTCCCATCTCCCCCAGAACTGGTCCCAATGCCCCAGGAATCTAAAGCCCTCCCTCCTGCACCATTTCTCCAGCCACACATTCATCTGCTCTATCCTCCTATTTCAATACTCGCCAGCACACGGCACTGGGACTAATCCGGAGATTACCACCTTTGAGATCCTGCTTCTTAATCTCTTTCCTAACTCCTTAAAATCTGCCTGAAGGACCTCATCTCTCTTTCTACCTATGTCGTTGGTATTGATATGGACCATGACCTCTGACTGTTCACCCTCCCCCTCCAGAATGTTCTGCAGCCACTCAGTGACATCTTTGGCCCTGGCACTAGAGAGGCAACATACCATCCTGGACTCAGCTCTGCGGCCGCAGAAACGCCTATCTGTTACCCTAACTATAGAATCCATTATCAGTATTGCTCTCGTGACCTTTCTCCTCCCTCTCTGTACAGCTGAGCCACGCATGGAGCTATGGTCCTGGGTCTAGTTGAACTCCCCAGAGGAACCCTGTCCTCCACCAGTATTCAGAATTGAATTCTGGTTAGAGAGTGAGATGCCCTCAGAGGTCTCCTGCACTACCTGCTTTGTCCTCCTTGTCTGTCTGGTGGTCACCCAGTCCCTCTCTGCCTGAACTCTCTTAAGCTGCGGGGTGACCACCTCCTGAAATGTGCTATCCACGTAGCTCTCAGCCTCGTGGTTGCACTGCAGTGACACCAGCTGTTGCTCAAGCTCCGAAATCCGGAGCCCGAGCTCCTCCAGCTGACGACACTTCCTGCACCAGTGGTTGTCCAGGACACGGGAAGCGTCCTGGAGTTCCCACATGGCACAGGATGTGCATTCGACAGGTCTGAGGTGTCCTGCCATGCCTCGATTTATTATATTATTAATTAAACTTAACAAAGATAAACTTAAAGACTTAAAAAACACTCACCAGCTACTCACCAATCAGCTCCTTCCCTTGTGCTGACGTCACTTTAGGTGTTTTTTCACCTCTCTCCCAGCCCGTGCTCTGCTCCACTCTCTCTCTCCTCTCTTGCTCCTCTTATCACTGATCCCATGCTCTACTCTCTCTCTCCTCTCTTGCTCCTCCTTTTATTGCTGATCCCATGCTCCACTCTCTCTCTCCTCTCTTGCTCCTCCTTTTATCACCTATCCCGTGCTCCACTCTCTCTCCTCTCTTGCTCCTCCTTTTATTGCTGATCCCATGCTCCACTCTCTCTCTCCTCTCTTGCTCCTCCTTTTATCACCTATCCCGTGCTCCACTCTCTCTCTCCTCTCTTACTCCTCCTTTTATCGCCGATCCCACGCTCCACTCTCTCTCTCCTCTCTTGCTCCTTCTTTTATTGCTGATCTCGCGCTCTGCTCTCTCCCTCCTCTCTCCTCTTTTTATCACCGATTCCATGCTCTGCTCTCTCTCTCCTCTCTCACACCTCCTTTTATCGCTGATCCTGAGCTCCGCTCTCTCTCTCCTCTCTCCTTCTTTTATCACCTATCCCGTGCTCTGCTCTCTCTCTCCTCTCTCACACCTCCTTTTATCGCTGATCCTGAGCTCCGCTCTCTCTCTCCTCTCTCCTTCTTTTATCACCTATCCCGTGCTCTGCTCTCTCTCTCCTCTCTCACACCTCCTTTTATCGCTGATCCTGCGCTCCGCTCTCGCTCTCCTCTCTCGCTCCTTCTTTTATCCCTGATTCTGCGCTCCGCTCTCTGTCTCCTCCTTTTATCGCTAATCCCACGCACCACAGTAAAGGATGTACATTGGCAAGAGTACCTAGACTCACCTTAGCTACCCTTGTGAGGTCTTTGAACCTCTATCTGCACTGTGTGGCAGTTCTCAGCAACAAAATTAAATTATTTATCTCATGAAAATGTTATCTACAGAACTTAATTTAAGTGTTATATTTCTAATTACTGTAGCTGAAGATGTGAGGCTAGAACAAAATTAGCAGTAATTACCAGATTTTTAACCATATGAGCTATATGTTCATTTTGATCAGGCAAATTAGCTTTCTGTTTAACAAAGCCTGTATAGCTAGCAGCTGCAAACAGCTCGACCTCTTCTTAACACCTGTTTTGTTGTCAATCATAGTTCTGTACTTCATCCATAGATTAACCTTTATTTGCAAAATTCCCCCCAAAAACCCTTTGCCTACATTACCTATTTTCTTACTGTAAAGATCTGCTAAATTTCTGTCTAATTAACAAAAGTGGCGAAAACCCAGCCTAGTTTCTGATGAGTTCATATTTTGATAAGGGAACAAGTAATGTTGGGCCAGACTTTACTGTAAGTGGCAGTCGAACAGTGCCTGCCATTCGTTAGTCTTGCCCTTGTCCATATACTCTCGGTGAGTTTTTGCGCTACAAGTTACTGGAAGTTAGAGATCCAAACAGCATGGCACCCTCTACAGGGCATCTGGGACCTGTGTGAACAGGGTAAGCAACTGTGTATCTCCTTAGCCAATCAGATTGAAGAATCGTTAATGAACAATGCAGAGTCTGAACAATAAGCTTAAGTTAAAATAGTGAATTCAATGTGAAATCAGATGAAGAAAGTGAAAGAAAGAGAGGGAAAGAAAGACTGGATCAAGAGAGAAAAAAGAAACAGAAACAAAGAGTAAAAAAAATATTATTTTTTTTTTAAATCTCCAAGAACAATTAAAAACTGAAAGAATGAAACTCCACACTTGTAAAAGTTAATTTTCAGTGCCAGAGCGGTTGCTTGGCAGTAATTAAGATATATCATGGTATCAGGGTACTTACACTGAAAAGGACAAGCTCTAATTTTCTGTGGTGAGTTTAGTTCATATTTACCGTGTAGATACAGGAACTTCACGCTGTTCAACACATGCGAATGGTGAATCAGACAACGAGATGCCGTTTTCGCGAAGCTAACAGTGGAGCAGCGCATCTCAGGCAGCAACTTCTGGATTTTCACGTTTAACCACGCATCTGCCCTTGCCTGAAGTTGCGATTTGCTTATAAATAATGGTGATCGTCGTTAGCCTCACCATTATTTTGACTGTAAATTCTGGCCCAATATAGTCAACATTTTTAAAGTTCATTTTTCCCTTCAACAACTCTGGGTTGCTATTACTGTAATATTAAATTCGTAATTGTATAAGACATTTCGGAACAGTTTAACCCATTAAATTATAATAAGTACATCAAAATTCTAACGTATTGTTTTGTGCCTCCCCACAAGGTACTGTGTATTGAGCTAACAGTAACTGGGAAGACCCTTACCACCTCTGACAAGCTTCTTAAAAAGATGTCTCCAGATTACGTCTCTCATTTTCTGATATTTTCAGCTCATGCATCTGCTGATCAAACACAGGACTTCACTGACAGTTAACTAAATAAAAGGTGATTTTGTTCGTACTGTGGGGCTGGAAGTGTTCAGCAGCTATTGACAGCCCAGTGGGCCACTGACCAAGTGATAAGCTTCCACCTAAAATCATTGACCAGCAACTGCTTGATCTTAGGAACTCTATTCTATCTGTAGAATGTGAAAGTGCATTTTAAAACCAGCTCGATAAACAAATTGCCTTACTTTACCTACTTTAATCTAATTTTGTATCATGTTTTTGAAAAAAAAGACTTGTTTTGTAGCATTGCCGTGAAGTTCACAGATAAATCGCATCGTTAGCGGCGGGATCAATGCATTGTTGGCTGAGCTGCTTCTGATTTGTCGCTATGTTCACTGCGGCGTGTTCTAATCAGTTCTCCAGCAAATTTTGGGGTAAATTTGCCACTGGAGGATCAGGGAGCACTAATTTATGGTGTTTGTCGCCAATATTGCCGCCACAGCGAATTCAGGGCCCATATTTTAACTGCGGCCTAACCAATGATTGGTATAGGTTCAGCATTACCTCTTCGCTTCTGTACTCTATGCCCCTATTTATAAATCTTAGGATCACATATGCTTTATTTTTACAGATTTATAACTTGACCACTCATTTTTAAAGATTTATGTATCTGAACCCCTAAGTCTCCCTGCTCCTGTATGCCTTTTCAAATATTACTGTTTAATATATATTTCCTTACTTCATTCTTCCTCCCAAAATATATCAACTCACATTTCCGCGCATTAAATTTCATCTGAGATCGATCTGCCCAATTTATTAATTTCTATGTTCTATTGAATGCCTTTGCCGTTCTTGACATGGTGTACTTAACCTTTCCCTTGCAAGTTCTTACAATCCATTGTAGAGCTTCAGAAACTGCAAGTAAACCTTTTAGTGCACAATTCAGGTTTCCAAGTAGAAAATATGTACTTGTCTTTGATTTAGTTCTTTTTCCCATTGCTTTAGCAACTAAAATACAGGTGAAGGTCCATAACTGCAAGCGTCATACAATGAATCTTTTGTCATTGCAATCGCATTGCGTCCAGGAACCACTTTGAAAAAGTGGAATTAAACCTTGTGCTGACTCCCCATCATGTTGTCTTTCTGTATGTTACACTTTGAATTCACACATTCAGCTGAAATTATTAGGCTTTGTGAAGTGTTAAATTTATCAAATTTAGCTGAGACATTCAGTGTATTTGTGAGATTTTGTTTACAGACAGATGGAAATATTAGCAAACAGAAAGACACATACACATACAGACAAAATGATTGTCTTAAATCAATATGGATTCAGCATCTCATATAATCTAAATACTGATTTTATTATTTAATCAAAAGAAAAAAAAAAGAAAAAACAAAAAAAAGCCAAACACTGGTGTCAGCAGCTCTGTTAGCGTAACATTTTTTTCCCTGTAAAATGTTAAGTATTATCACAGATGTATTTCAGTCTTAGAAATTCTGTGAACAATGTATTGGTGAAAAAATCCTAAATACTTTAAAAGGGGCAAGAAATTATCACAAATTAGAGTGACGATATTAATAGTTTTCCATGAATTATTTAAAATGTGTTGCCGATTTCTTTTGAGAAGGAGCAGTAAATTAAGAATTAATAAATGAAAAAGCTTGCATTATTAATTTGCAGTAAGTTTCAAATTCAGTATTTCTGAGATGTTATGATTTGCTGTGTTTCATAAAAATGCTAACTGGTTATTTTACCATCAAAATGGTGTGGTGTAAATGTTTGATGTGTTTGTGAACTTTTCTTTATATGTCTCCAGAATGAATCACCTATGTATAAGCCTGATAAACCCACCAAAGCCATTAGTATTAAAGAATTGATGTGCTGTGACTGACTATTTCCCGCTAGCATCAGAAAAGGCATTAAGAAATGTTTGCATTTATATAGCATCTTAACACATACCTCAGAAATGTCTCAAAACACTTTGCATACAATGAATTAATTAATTGAAGTGCAGTGACCTGTTATGTAGGTAACCAGTGTAGCCATTTTGCACACAGCAATGTCCCACAAGCAGCAATGAGATGGAGATGAAAAACCAATTAATTTGTATTTTGATCATATTTGTTGATGCATGGATGTTGGCCAGGATACCAGGAGAACTCCCTGCTCTGCTTCAAATATTTCTAGACGACCCTTAAAATCTACCTAAACCAGTGGAACAGGCAGACTTACTAAGTTTAATACGTTATTTGAAGGATGGCAACTCAGCCATTACAGTATTCCCTCAGTGCTGTAGTGGAGTGTTAGTCTGCATTATATGCTCAAATCATGGAGTGCAGTTTGAACCCACAATTTTCTGCCACAGCAGCAAGGATGGTACCAACTCAATCATGCTGATACTCACAATTATCAAGCCAGAATTAAAAAGATACTAATTATGTCTCCTTTATAGTAGGTACAATATTTGAAACCAACATAATGAAACTTCTATTGGTTATGAACTTGTAGAGTACAAAAGATATTCTATGCAGGATATGTCTGTTTTAGTGTTGGAATGATAATTTTTCATGATATTCATTTTTCATGTGTATTTATCATTCAAAGTAATCTTTGAAAAGGTCTTAATCTAATCCTGATTCTGCCATTTTTACTGATGTGCTATTGCTTAACATTTAGATTGCTGAGAATTTCACACAGTAGATCAGAAATAGTCTGGAATTACAATTGGAAATATAAATCATTGATTGATATTTGCATTCTTCAAATTGTGTTGTGTAGATTAAACTGCAACTTTTTATGAGAAAGCTTTTTTTCCTCTTGTATATCAATTTCTTGGTATTTTATATCAGCATTTGCAAGAAATAAGTCAGAAATAAATGTAAAAGGGAAAGGAATTAGGGAAATCAAAAATAAAGATGAAAAGATTAAAGGCTTGAAATTACACCATGGAATACTAAAAATGAACACAACATTTGTGTGAGATTTTCACAGTGGCATTACTCATTAATTTTAAATAACTCTTCTGCTAAAATGGCAGAGAGCGAAAATTTAAAGTAACATGTTAAGCACTCATTAGATGTTATCCCACGACATAATTTAGTGCACATGAAACAAAATGGAAAGTAATTAAAAGTAAATCAAATAGATAGTGAGGAAAAGGGAAATGTAGATAGAAGAAAGGAGAGAGGAGATGGAAAGGTCCAGTGCTGTAACAATCTCATTATTTTCCTCACAAGAAGCCTTGCATACTCAACCTTTTCAAAATGAACTCAGAGGGGTTGAAATTCCTGTTATTTATATGTACAAAGCCATTGTACATTTTGATTACACAGTCCTAATGGAAGAAGTAAATTAATACTTGGCTTGGATTTTAACATGGAGACGGGAAGAGAGCGGGGAGGAAGTTTTTCAGTCACGAAACCCGGAAGTGAAATGAATGGGTTGGAATCTGTGATTGCAACTTTATTGAAGCAATACATTTCTTCTTCCAAGTTTCGTGACTCCAAGCTGCTCAGAGGGCGTACAATGCACCTGCATGACGCGACCTGAAGTCTCTAAAAGGCCAATGCAAAAATGGAATTTGGAAGAGAAAGGAGGAAGTGAAACTATGGATTCACAGACAGCAAAGCCAACACCCAGATTCACAGATGCTTCCCTTTAAGTACTGCTGGATGCAGTGAGGACCAGGAGGGAAAAAAATTACCCTACCAATGGGAGGAAGAAACCTGGTTCTGCTACTGAGAAGGCATGGCTGGAGATGGCTGAGGAGGTGAGCAGCAGAAGCATGCTGTCCTAGTCTTGGCTACAGTGCAGGAAGTGTTTTAATGACCTAACCAGGTCAGGAAAAGTGAGTACTGTTGCTGGGTGTACAACATTCCCCTCTCACTCTGTCTTGCTAAGCATACTGCATCACCACTCCTCACACCCACTTAAGTTTCAGCAGCACCCATCCTTCACTTTCTATGCACTTCCACACCTCCAAATTTATCCACCCATCGCTGATGCACATCCCAATTCTTATGCAATGTGAAGCATCTGTCTGATAGTCACCCTCACCCAGTTCACTGCATCCATCGAGTGAATACGTGACGTTCAGTCACTTACAGTTCTGTTCTTTCACCTCTTGTAGGAGAACAGAGTGCAAAACACAAGGGAGAGGGAGAGGACTGGAGGTAGCCCTCCACAAATAGTCCAGCTCACAGATGCAGAGGTAGATGCCATAGAGATTACTGGTACATCAGAGATGGAGAGACTGGGAACTTGCAGATGCCTGGTGACAGAATTTAAACATCTTTCACACACATGATGACTTCATTTCCTCAATGACTGACTGAGCTATGAGAAGACTGAGTATGGTAAGTGGCAAGATCGTTACTTTGCCATGACTAATTCATATCGCTTTCTTTTGTCTTCCAGGGCCTTCACGCATACAAGAATAATCTGCGGTGATTCCTCAGAGGAGCTCATTCCTTCTAAGGGTGTACCATCACAAGATATACAGCCATGCACCAGCGTAAATACTAGCAATTCGGTGGGTCCTGTTAGACAGTGAGTTGGGTTTTCATCTGATGATTCACAACTCACAAGTGAGCATGAAATGGCGAACATTTAAAGAAATAATTCATAATTCTCAATGAATATACATTCCCTTCAGGAATAAAAACTCCACGAGAAAAATGATCTCACTGTGGCTAACCAGAAAAGTTAAGGATAGTATTAGATTAAAAAAAGATGCTAACAATGTTGCCAAAAAGACTAGCAAACCTGAGGATTGGCAGGGTGGCGGGGAGGGGGGTGGGGAGGGGGATTAGAAATCAGCAAAGGATGACCAAGAAATTGATAAAGAGGAAGAAAATTGAATATGAGAGTGAACTAGCAACAAATATAAAAAGATTGTAAGAGTTTCCACAACTATATAAAAAGGAAGAGATTAACGAAAGTAAACATGGGTCCCTTAGAAACAGAGACTGGAGAAATTATAATGGGGGATAAGGAAATGGCAGAGATGTTAAACAAATATTTTGTATCTGTCTTCACAGTAGAAGACACATAAAACATACCAGAAATAATGGGGAACCAAGGGTGTAATGAAAGGGAGGAACTTAATGCAATTAATATTAGTAAAGACAAAGTATTGGAGAAATTAATGGGACATTTAATGTATTTAAATAAAAGCTGAAAAATCCCCTGGACCTGATGTCCTACATCCTAGGGTTTTAAAAGAGGTGGCTGCAGAGAAAATTGATGCATTGGCTTTGATCTTCCAGAATTCCCTAGATTCTAGAACAGTCCCCATGGATTGGAAGGTAGCAAATGTAACCCCACTATTCGAGAAAGGAGGGAGAGAAAAAGCAGGGAACTATAGGCCAGTTCGCCTGACATCAGTAATAGGGAAAATGCTAGAATCTATTATTAAGGACGTCATAACAGGACACTTCGAAAATCATAATATGATTAGGCAGAGTCAACATGGTTTTATGAAAGGGAAATCTTGTTTGACAAATCTATTAGAGTTTTTCGAGGTGTAAGTAGCAGGGTAGATAAGGTGGAACCAGTGGATGTAGTATATTTGGATTTTTAAAAGGCATTCAATAAGGTGCCACACAAGAGGTTGTTACAAAAGATTAGGGCTCATGGGTTTGGGGGTAATATATTAGCCTGGATTGAGGATTGGCTAAAGGACAGAAAACAGAGATTAGGGATAAATGGGTCATTTTTGGGTTGGCAGGCTGTAACTAGTGGAGTGCTGCAAGGATCATTGCTTGGGCCTCAGCTGTTTACAATATATATTAAAGACTTAGATGAAGGAACTGAGTGTAATGTATCCAAGTTTGCTGATGATACAAAGCTAGATGGATGGGAAAGTAAGCTGCGAGGAGGATGCAAAGTGGCTGCAAAGGAATATAGAGAGTTTAAGTGAGTGGACGAGAAGGTGGCAGATGGAGTATAATGTGGGGAAATGTGAAATTATCCACTTTGGTAGGAAGAATAGAAAAACAGAATATTTTTTAGAAGGTGAGAGACTAAGAAATGTTGGTATTCAGAGGGATTTGGGTGTCCTAGTACACGAATCACAGAAAGTTAACATGCAAGTACAGCAAGCAATTAGGAAGACAAATGGTATGTTAGCCATTATTGCAAGGGGGTTGGAGTATAAATGTAAGGAATCTTACAACACCAGGTTATAGTCCAACGGTTTTATTTGAAAATCACAAGCTTTCGGAGGCTTTCTCCTTCGTCAGGTGACCTTTATTACATTACATTAAATATCAGTTTGGAAGAATGAGAGGTGATCTCATTGAAACGTATAAAATTCTTAGAGGGCTTGACAGAGTGGATACCGAGAGGCTGTCCCCCCCGGCTGGAGAGTCTAGAACTAAAGGCCATAGTCTCAAGATAAGGGGTCAGCCATTTAGAAAAATTTCTTCACTCAAAAGGTTGTGAATATTTGGAATTCTCTACCCCAGGGGGCTCTGGATGCTCAAGACTGAGTATCTTCAAGACTGAGAACGATGGATATTTGGACACCAAGGCGATCAAGGGATATGGGGATAGGGCAGGAAAGTGGAGTTGAGGTAGATCAGCCATGATCTTATTGAATGGTAGAGCAGGCGCGAAGGGCCATGTGGCCTACTCCTGCTCCTATTTCATATGTTCTTATGAGCAGACACTGGTGGCAGGGGCAGCTGTAGAGAGTCCGCGTCGGAGGGTGCATTCCTCTCCAAGCTCTGCTCAGCTGGACACAAATGCTGAACCCCGGGGGCCATTGTTGAGAATGAGAATGATTGAGATACAGCTGCAACTTTGCGAGGTACTGGAAAACGGGCCATGCACACTCTCCACAATAACGGAGAGGATGGAGGAGTCCAACTCCAGCATTAGTGGATTGTTGTCGCAGGTAATAGCGAGAATATCTGCAATGGAGAGATTGGCAGCCTCCATTGAACTTCAAGCATGACTCTGAAATGAGTCTTTGCAGGCCATGACCACAGACATGCAGACTTTGGAAGCCAGCATGTCTGCCGCCTTCAACAGGATGACAGATATCTTATCCATTGCCTTACATCGTGTCACTGATCTACACCAAGCTGCTCCCCAGCAGGTAGGAGTGATGTGGTGTTGGCCCAGGAGAGGGATGATGGCAAAAGGGGACATGGAAGTGGGAAATCCACTCAAAATGCTCCCATGTCCCTCCTGTTGCCCCCCCCCCCCCCTCAACCAATACCCGTAATGCTGCCTCCTCTCCCGATGGCCAAGTCTGCCCCTGCACAGGTGCAGGTGGAGCAGTCTTTGGCAGGGCCCTCCCAGGCTGCAAAACCCAGAGGTCATATGCCAAATGCACCTCCACAGTCAGGGCAGGGATTTAAGCGGCCTGCCTCTACCTCTGCTGAAGGCACAGTGGGTGCACCACATAGAAGCGATAGGAAGCGTAAGTTCAAGCAATTGTAATTCACCAAGGGTATGCACAAGGGTGTTTGAAAAAATGTTATGTTGTGAAGTTTCCTTTTTTATATCGGCACATTAAATTTATTGATTAGCACCACTTCCCCGTCTTGCCCTTTATTGCATCCCAAATGCCAACTCGCCCTTTCATTTGCTTCATGATGAATGTGAATACATGACAGGACTCATTGGTGGATGTGCATTGGGTGTATGCATGATTGAAGGACTGTTTTATGCAAAGAGGAGGGCGTTGATGGTGATGGTGGTGGGAGCGGGCTGGAGTATTTCAAGGTCTCTTTTTTCCCACTCTGACTAAGAGAACCTGTGAGATATGAGGGCATCTCTGGCATACTGGGCAGCAATGTGCACGGCTGGTCTGTCGATGGGTGCCCCATATTCATATTGCTCACCGTCCTCCTCCTCATCTTCAATGTTGTCATCATCAGAGGATGACTGACGATCGCCTTGGTCATCTTCCTCTAATCCTCTCTGCCGCGCAATATCGTGCAGGGCCCAGCACAGCACTATTTTTCTGGACGCCCTTGCTGGCGAGTACTGAAGGGTACCCCCACACCTATCTGGACACCTACAGCGCATCTTCAAAATGCCAATGACTTGCTCGATGACACATCTGGTGGTCATGTGCCTCTAGTTATAGTACTCTTGCGCCTCATTGGTGGGGTTCATCACAGGTGTCATCAGCCAAGTTTGAAAGGGGTATCCCTTGTCTCCAACGAGCCAGCCCTTGAGTCTGTCCCCTGTTTAGAAGAGAACTGGAATGTTGGACTAACGTAGTATAAACAGATCATGACAGCTGCCTGGGAATCTGGCGTACAATTGCAGAAATCTCTTCCTGTGGTCGCACACCAGCTGTGCATTGATGGAGTGAAACCCTTTTGGTTGATGTAAACTCCTGGCTCATGTGGACATCTGTGGATTTCCACGTGTGTGCAATCGATGGCATCCTGCACCTGTGGGAGGCCAGCCAGTGAGGCGAAACCAACTGCCCGCTCATTCAGGCTATTGTTGTCATGAAGTCCACGTAAGTGAACTGACAAACAACCCATCCATTACCTACTTTCTACATTTATGTGCAACCCACTGAGAGACCCTTGAGATGTCTCTGGTGGCGCACTGGAAGGAGCCAGAAGCAAAGAAATTGAGGGAGGTGGTGACTTTTACTGCGACGGACAATGCGTGGCCACCAGATCCAGCAGGGAGCAGCTCTTCTTCAAGGCGGCTGCAGATATCTGCAACCACCTGCCAGTTCAATCTGAGCCTGTGTAGGCACTGCTCTTCAGATAGGTCCAGTAAGCTCAGTCTCTGCCTGTAGACCCTCTCAGGTGGGTAGTGCCTCTTGTGACCTCAGCCCCTCTGTTGCTCCCCTCTCTGCTGTTCTCCACTCAGCTCTTCTCTCTGCTGTTCTCCAGATCTTTGTTGTGCACCTCTCTTTTGTGCACCTCCAGATCCCAACACAACACGACGTCGCTGCCATGGATGGTCATTTTCTTCCTCCTTAGATGTCCTCTCGAATACATCCATTGCGCCCCCCCCCCATCCTGATCTTGTCAATTTGAAAGGCCCTAAAGTTTTGAAAAAGCTGTTTCAACACAAGAACTCTCTGCCATACATTTTCCAGAGGGAACTGAGACACTAGTTGTAATAAGTGAGGATTTATTCAGATGTTTATTACAAGTTTAAATATCCAAATGAACTGCGGCTCAATCTTGCCTTCTTTTCACTGGCAAGATTCACGAGCCCCGAGAAACTTGAGCTGGAGAAGTTACATTTAAATTTCAGTCAAATTCAATTTAAAAAGACCTACTTAATGGCTCACAAAGACGTTAATTGATGCAATAAATAAACCTGCCCGCTTGAATTGATTAAGTTCTCGGCTGCGGCAAGGAGTTTACTCGTACGCATCCAAACGCGCCTCCGTTAAACCCGGAAATGGGCGCTCCAAAAGTCAAATATTTTAATGACCCACCCGCCCCCAAACCACCCGATCTTGATGGTTAAAATTCTCCCTATTAGGTTTCCTGGCATGATTGTGCTTGCTCATTAGAAACATAAGCAAGGTCATTTTGATAGATGCTTTTAAGTGGAACTTCCTTCGAGACAAACTCTTGTAACACGAGACTTTATTTAAGCACAAAAGTTTTTTCCTTACAAAACCATTTTGATTCATTATTAAGGCCACTGTAAGTAAGTAGAAATCCCTGTTAAATTCCCTAGTTCATCGTTTTAGTCATGAATATTTAAGATCAAATTGTTTGCACACTTTGGAAATATCTACAGTATAGAATTAACTAAATGAATTAGCAACATCTGGTGGCAAAAATGTTCGGCATCTGCTCTTACTTCATTTACACTGTGACAAGAACATATACAGTTATTGATCATGCTTTGGAGCACCTTTTCATCTGGGACTTATGGATTGATCTAAAGTTGCAATGTTTCTTGTTTAGCATATACTGTAAGCGGCAGCCAAAAAATCTTACTCGTGAAAAAAATGTCATTACTTGTTCCATTGATTTGAAGAGATAAAATGTTTTTCTGCAAAATCAATATTATTAGGAACCAGTTATGCATTGTGTTGACCTCTGCTCTTTGCTCTTAGGTTGTAGTACTAAAATTATACCCTTCCAACTAAAAAAAAAGAAAAGCTACTTACTACATGTAACACAAGCCTATATGTACTGATGTGCTCTTTCTCCCTCCAACTCCCACAGTGCTGGAATGTAAATTTGTTGAAAATTGCTTAATTGCTCCTTTTGGTTATCAATGGTATTTGTGGAAGTTGCAGGTGTAGAAAGAGATGCATTCCCTTTTTTCTGTGTCTATACTGTTAAGTATGTTACTCTGTGAACATAACTGCTATCAGTGAGGGGAAATGCTGGAAAAGAGTTGGAAGTTACTTTATCATTGTACACTAGAGGTCTCTCTTGGCAAAGTGTCTAAACAAGCTCAAATGATCAGGTTATCAGGCTGCCTAAATATAACATTATAGAGCAGGAAAAATGCTGGATGTAACTAGTGGGAAAATTAGAACTAGCAACAATAATGAAAAGAGAGAAGCAAAATCCAAATTAGAGGTATGGAATATATTTCAGGACAGAAACGTTATTAAGGAGAGATTGCGGAGTAATTTTCAACTTTGCTGCCTGGGTGGTAAACTGGCAGAGTGATTCGCCCGCCCTCCTTCCAACCTACCCGATTTTCATTTCAATTGAAATCAATGGAAATAAAAACTAGGTGGAATCTATAACGGGCGGGCGATCCAATTCGCCAGTTTACTGTCCAAGCGGTGAAGGTAAAATTTACCTCCATCATCTCCCTCCACTTCCCACCGGGAATTTCTGATTATCCACAGATCTGGAAAGAGCACTGCTCCTCAAATTCAGTGGTATTATTGGACACTGCAAAATCTTACGATTTTTAAATTTTTTCTAATTTTTTCCAACAAGCTTTTCTAATTTAGTTTCTCTGCATTTTTATTAAAACTAAGATAAAAGTAATGCCAAACAAAATTGTCCATTCAATGAGGTAATTGATTGTGCCGTTCTGTTTGCTAATCTGCTAAATTGTTTCAAGATCTCAATTAGATTTCAAAACAAATGGATTGAATTTTGTCCCCTCCCCGATATAAGAACATAAGATAATGAAGTAAAAAAGGCCATTTGGTGCATCAATCATTGTCCGTTCCATAGACCATGTGCTGTCTGCTTTGTCATGGACTTCATCAATTTAATATCTTGAGGAAAGCTTCTGCAAACCTTTTCTGTGGCCCCAAAAGGTAAATCAAACTTATTGAACTTGTATCTCACATCATACATCTAATTGAAAGGCGGAACAGGCTCGAGGGGTGAATGGCCTACTCCTGTTCCTATGTTCCTATACATCTTAGACCAGTTGCTTTCCTTGATATGACATTCTTTATCAATCCTGCTCCTAACTGGATATTCATCTAGGTCATTTTTAAAGGTGTCATAGAATATGGTACTAATTGCTTTAACTGGGGCTCTGTTCCATATAAATAGTAATGTGTACTTAAAAAATTTACATTATCTCCAATTTACTTCTCTTTTGTTAATTTTATACTTGTGTTCTTTAGTTCCTATTAATTTTTATTAATATTAATCCAATTAATTTTTTACTGCGAAATCTGCATAAAGAGTCAAGGGTCACAATGCACAATACTGCCAAGATTGAAAAGAGTAGAAGAGATGAGAACATTATGGAATCGTAGTTGGGCAGCACCAAGCTGGGATTTTAAGACCTTTACGGGTGCATTTAAATCGCTACCAGTCTGAAATCTGTAGCTGCAGTTTAGCTGCTAGGCAGGCAGAACTGTGCTGTTTGGGAGTGACCTCTGTGCGTGCCTGTATACACACAGATGCAGAGCCTTCTCCCAACAGTTAGAAATGTAACTGTTTAGAGAGCAGAGCTGGGATCCTTGACACCACACTGGTTTTACATTCCATACAGCGTCTGCTCCCCTGCCACCCATTCCACCAATGTCTTTGTTAGTGCCACACAGACAGCTGAGCCAGACTGCCCTGATCCACATTGAGATGCTGCAGTTTGCAGCCAGGCCCTCAAAGCCCAAGGTTGCTGAGGTCACCCACTATTACATAGAATTACATGGAATTTACTGCACAGATACTGGCCACTCAGCTGTTGTTTATGACCCACACGAGCCCCCTCCCACTTTACTTACTTCATGTCACCCTATCAGCATATCCTTCTATTCCTTTCTCCCTCGTGTACTTATCTAGCTTCCCCTTAAATGCATCTATGCTATTCACCTCAACCAGTCCATGTTGTAGCGAGTTCCACATTCTAACCACTCTCTGAGTCACAAGTTTCTCCTAAATTCCTTATTGGATTTATTAGAGATTTATTTATGGCCCCTTGTTTTGGACTCCCCCTCAGTTGGAAACATTTTCTCTATGTCTATCCTATCAAACCCTTTTATAATCTTAAAGACACCCCTCAGGTCACCCCTCAGTCTTCTCTTTTCTAGAGAAAAGAGCCTCAGCCTGTTCAGACTTTTCTGATAGTTGTACCCTCTCAGATCTGGTGTATTCCTTATAAATCTTTTTTGCACTTTCTCCAGTTTTTCAATATCCTTTTTGTAATATGGAGACCAGAACTGTGCACAGTTGGTCTAAGTGTGGTCTAACCAAGGTTGTATATAAGTTTAATAAAACTGCTCTGCTTTTAAATTAGATTCCACTAGAAATGAACCTTAATGCTCTGTTTGCATTTTTTATGGCTTTGTTAACATGTGTTGCTTCTTTCAATGATTTGTGAATCTGCACCCCAAGATCGCTTTGCTCTTCTACCCCATTTAGACTCTCATTTTGCAAATTCGCCAACGTTTAATAAATAATCACAGTATAATGTTTCAACAGCTGAAAATATTTAATTCCCACATGCTGCAGTCTGTAGCCGAGCCTTCAAGGCCCACAGCTGCTCGAAGTCTCCCAACGCGGCCATCTGAAGTGTCCTGAATGGAAGCTCAGCAACCTTTCACCTCCTAAGCAGTAGCCACTGGGGATCTACCCTGTTGGAGCACTAGGATAGGTAAACAAGTACACAAGACAGGCAGTAAGGGCTGGTATAAGGGCGATTCATAATTATTCCTGTTGACTATAACATATACAGATAGAATTGAATTGTTGGAGTAAATTTTTTTCTGGATTTGTTGTTGGTGTTAATATTTGTAGTGAAGTGAGGGCAAGACCCATCAGGCTATGCTGAAGAACGGCAATTGGATGGTAGTTGAAATGGTGGTGATAAGGATTGAGAGGCTGTTGGTGTGTTGGGGATGGGAGGGATGGTTCACATGACGCGTTCTTGGATGAGTTGCACCGTAAGAGCTCTGGCAGCTAGGGCCATTGGTGGTTGAAGCTGCTCATGCTGTTCCTCCTCTTTGTGCTGCTCATCCTCCTTCTCTTGCTCCTCGCTACCCATCTCCAGTTTTAGATACCCAGGTGGTGGGAAGGGCTAGTCCCTCGTTATCGCAAAGTTATGCAGAATGCAGCACATGATCACAAAACTGTACTGAAACGCCCCTCCCGAACGGTTCAGGCAACGTAAGTGTTGCTTGAGCAGGTGAAGGGCCTGCTCAATGATATTTCTAATGACGGCACAGCTCATGTTGTGAGTCAGCACTGTGACTGTGCTTGGGTTTCTGACAGAAGTCATGAGCCAAGTCTGTATGGGATACCCATAGACCATAAGAGATAGGAGCGTGAGTCGGCCATTCGGTCCCTCGAGCCTGCTCCTCATGCCTACCCCTTGTTGTGCAGTTGCTAGCCTGTGACCTGAAGGCCTGCTTGGAATAAAGGCAGCGCAGAGGACTAGACTTTGGGGGGTGGAATCCCTTTCAAATGAGAAAGACGGCTTGGACCCTGGGGAAACATACAGTGCAGGCAAAGCCTAGTGCTTTGTCATCCTGCTTCGTTCTGTCTATTGGGAAAGTGATGTCGGTGTTACTCCTGGGATAGAGAGCCTCCCTAATGCAGCGGTGCACAGCAAAGTGGGAGATGGCGATGATGTCACCTGGAAGGAGCCCGTTGCATAAAAGTTAAGGGCCACAGAGATCTTGACACTCACAGGTAGCATTGTCCATGCCTTGATTTGGGGCTCCAGTTGTGGCTGCAGCAGCTGAGATAGCTCGGTGACAGCCTCCTTGGTGAAGCGAAGGTGCCTCACACATTGCTCCTCGGTGAAGTTGAGAAATGAGAAGTGCTCCATGAAGATCCGCTGTGGGTATGGCCTCCTGTTCACTGCCCTCTTCCTCCCTCTTCTTCCAGCTCCTACCCTTCCTGTCTTCTTCACTGTATCCCCTCCTTGTTCAGCCCCAAAGGCAGACCTACCAGAACACCCATGACTGCAGGAAAACTGTTTCCAAGGCAGACAAAAACAGTCCAACACCAGCAAAAAGTGGTTAGTAGAAGTAATAATTGAGCTGTTGAATGCAGAAAATAGCCAAACAAGGCACTGGATTTAACCAGCAGCCTAAAAGGACAAACCAACAACTAACCTGTATGGAATGGATGAGCCCTTTAAATAGTGCTCCTGCTGGGTCTTGCTGTTTGTTAGCATCATTTATTTCAAATTTCAATATAGTGAGTCTAGATGTTATTATAGCAAGGTTGTTGATATCAGATTTCACCACATTTCTCAGCTACTTTATTTAGAACCGTAAACCCACTTGTGCACTATTACCATGAAATCCTTTATAGTACTGTCAGAATACAGGTACCCATTTGAGACCAGTGCCTGCTTAGAGTAATGTACAGTCGATGGTGTGAGCTTTCCTCATTTCATTGTTCCCTGGACAAATAAAGTGAAGCTCTGAGCAGTTGTGATTTGGATATACGAGAAGAGTTCTGCTCATTGGCATCCAGCAAAATTTTAATATTAATGAGGAGCCAATAGGAAATTTGGGCTTTCATTAACAATAAAGTTTTAGAAAAATATGTTCAAATAGTTCCTTAGTGGTTGTAACTGAATGTGCCCCAGTGGGCCAAGAAACAGGCCTCATCTGCAAAAACCTCACATGAAAATGTCTTGATATTGCTCATGGTAAAAGGCAGTGAACGATGGTAAGATTGTTCCTCACGGGGAGTAAGAGAAAAGTGACTTACGATTCACCCCACTCTACTCTTGTACTCTTCCTTGCAGCCGATTACAGAGTGACACAGAGAGAGACATGGCAACAAAGCTGTCAGCCCTGGCATCCTGGCATGTCACTGCGCATAGATTTAAAAAAAATTAAAATACCAATTAATACATGGTTTAAAGAAATCTCCAGTTTCAGAACATCTGTTTTACAAACAATTTGTGTTCACCTACGTGATTTTACTTGTGGCACAAACTGTCTGAAATCTGCTTTTGTAATGATGCTGCACTTTACATGTGGATTAATGTTGATTTAAGTTCATTAATACAGCAAGGCAATGGATCATTTTGGGAAATGATAGTTGTTAATGAATTTCTAAAGTAGTTTACCAGAGCTGCAGATGTTGATCATTGTGTCTGAATCTGTTTCTATTCTAACCGTCTGTTACAAATCAGCAAACTGTTTCACTGCAAGTTTATGCATATATTACATCAGCACAGTTGTAGAAATAAAATAAAAGATAAGTATGAGGGGTGGGTTGTAAGACTAAACCAACTATTGTTTAGATTCTGACAACAATTATTGTTTAGAATCAAAGCTTACAGCATATGCTGCAAAATAAATTGTTGCGATTTACATTGCTGCTGCTGTTAAACTGTTTTCATAATAAAATCAGACAAAGAATTAATGGGGAATAACTTGAATAATGTTCAAAAAAGTTGATTTTTCTAAAACCATTGAGTTTACCAGTACATGGGAGAAAAACTGCACTGCCAAAGCATTCCCAAGCCTGCCAAGTACAGTATAACTTTTTTTAAAATGCTAATCATTCTGTTTTAAAAATGAGATCTGCTTTGATACACATTGCCCTTAAAAGTAAGCAGCTCGGTTTAAATGGGGTTGTGATCTGTGTCACCCATGGCAATCACAAATCCTACCGATACTGACAGCTTTGTAGTCCATCAGGAAAACGGATCAGGAAAAGGCCACAAATCTAACCCTCCCACTCCACTGATGTACAGCCCAGTCAGATAAATAGTCTGATCATAATTAGTTCAGGTTCAAAAGTACTAAAGGGTTAAAGATTCTCTATCTGCTTGAGCGTTTCAATCACGTCATGTGGAAGACCCCTAATTTAAATGAAAACTGAAGCCTTGATAAGCCTTTTGATCTGTGTGCAGGCTCATGGCACTGACACCATTTGACTGCCACATTTTGGGGGCACTGAGCACATTAGATGCTGATTAGGCCTCAGGGCCCTGACACCCAAATTGCTACACTGCCTTGGACCCTAGACATTGTATTGTTGGCCCCCTAAGTTCCTGCTTAGCTGTAACTGAGTAGTAAAACTATCAGTACTCCAAACACATCCTCACCACATAACTGCTGGATCAAAATCTGAAACACCAATGAGGCATTTAATTTAGTGCAATAGCTTGTAATTTCTTCAAAACATTTGAATTAGTTGAGGTCATTTGTCTAAAAAAATCCCAGCATAAAATTCAGTTGCTGTAAAGTATATCATAAATAAAAAATCATGTTATTAAAACTCTCAAGATGGTGAAGATTGATCAATCTTTTTAAGACAACAGCACGAAGCAGATGTTTCAGTGCACAGAACATTGTTTACAGTTTTGACTGTGTCTGGAAAACAAAATATAAAGTGACAGATGAGTAGTAGCTTGAGAGTTACTGGAACTGACCATCGTTTGAACTTGCCAGCCCTCACTGGTAAGTTTGGATATTACTCTTAAGAGTGCTGTACCAACAGCATACTCAATGTGGGGAGGGGGCAGAAGATGGCAAAAAAAAATCTGACAGTTCCAGTCCTATTCCAAAGGTCTAGGCTCATCAGTCCTTCTGGTATGTTGGTGGGTAGGAGCAGTGGAGACCTAAAGGGGAGAAATAGGACTAGGAGATGAATCATAGATTTTAAAAAGAAACAGCTGACCACAACAGCATACCTGCCAACCTAGAAAACTAACAAAAGCTGACCAACAGCTTTAAAAGCTGACACAGTCCTCAAAAAGCTGATAGCTCAGGAACATGACATATGAAAACAAGTAGTTAGTCGAACTTTGTAAAAAAAAATGTGGTAGGTATACATAACAATGTTTCTTCAATTATATTGGAAGGAGAAACATAGGTATATGAAAACCTGAAGGGGAGCTCCAAATTCTGAAGGTACAAAGTTGGTATTTCTAAGGAGTTCTGGGACACGCTTCTCAAGAAAAATTTGAATTTTTACATTAAAAATCTTACACCGTGATTAATTCTAAGCACTTTTATTCTTTACAATTGATAGATATTTCATCTAATAAGTAATGGTCTGGTTTGTCCATTGAATTTGGATTTTCAACAGACCATCACTTCCTCATAGTAACCTCAACAGCCACTTATCCATGTCCAATCTACCACCGTCCCAATTCACAGAGATATTGTACCCCAACCAACTCCCCACCCTTTCAGAGAGGCATGGCACCCAACATTTCTGATAGGCCTCTGTATTGCCCAAGTGCTACAGGGCAGTACTTCTGCCACCGACTGGCTCCGGTGCTGGTGCTGTCAGAAGTCCCAAGGTCAGTGAATCTACATATTATTTAGATGGGCACCTACGACATTTTGGTGCAAGTTGGGTGCTCATTCCAGAGGAGAGGGGAAGGATGCCAGTGCCAGCCAAGTCAGGCAAAATTAAAAAGAAGGCATGAAATGGACAAAATTCAATTTCTACTAACTGATAAAAGCTAACTGTTTCAGCAGATAGAAGTAGTATGAGATGCATAAGACTGGAGCAGCAACAGTAATAATAATATGATTGATGGAAAGAAAGATGTATTAAAGACACCAGCAGTAACCAAGAGAGCCTGTGCTCAGAGATATGCACAATAGGAGTTTCCAGAGAGGTAAACAGCAATGGTAATCTGCCACTGAGAGGATTAAAGGAAAGACAAACCCCCACTCTAGAAAGATGAAAAGTGCTCTTGTTAAGAGGCCAGTCAGTAACACTCCCTGTATACACTACACAGCAATACAAGCAGTTGGTTTAATTATGGCCGATTACTTGCATCACTTCGAGTGCTGTTGGTGCTGCACCAGCAAGTGCAATGTAATGATTGTACCAATTACTGTTCTGTTTGCATCTCTTTCAGTAGAAATTCTCCACCGTTTTTCTTTATCTCTTTTCCTAGCAGTTATTATTTATTTGGCATATGCAGCTTTTGTAGCAGTGGCTTTGGTAGTTACTGCTGTTCTCTTTTGAGCTTGTTATACTAACCTACTCAGGATGTGGAGATGCCGGTGATGGACTGGGGTTGACAATTGTAAACAATTTTACAACACCAAGTTATAGTCCAGCAATTTTATTTTAAATTCACAAGCTTTCGGAGGCTTCCCCCTTCCTCAGGTGAACGATGTGAAATTTCACATCGTTCACCTGAGGAAGGGGGAAGCCTCCGAAAGCTTGTGAATTTAAAATAAAATTGCTGGACTATAACTTGGTGTTGTAAAATTGTTTACAATAACCTACTCAGCACATTGAATAACCGCATCGTTCATAGTCAGCTGTTCATTGGTCTTAGGTGCTTTGGTTTCCTCCACAACTCGGCAAATATGCTCTGTGCCATGTGCCACACATTTACCCGAGTAGGTGTAATGTTTCTCTTGATTTTGGAGGATGCCATACCACCCACTGTGTGGGGTCAGAAAAAAAGGAGTGCGGCATCCATTGTGTGAGGTCAGAATAACAAGTGTCTCTCAGCCACCTGAAGAGAATTCAGTCCAGAAATGTTGTTTAACAAGAGCACTTTTCATCTTTCTAGAGTGGTTTTCCTTTCCTTTAATCCTCTCAGCGGCAGATTACCATTGCTGTTCTCTTTTTTTACCTCTCTGGAAACTCCTATTGTGTATATCTCTGAGCACAGGCTCTCTTGGTTACTGCTGGTGTCTTTAATACATCTTTTTTTCTATCTATCATATTATTATTACTGTTGTTGCTCCAGTCTTATGCATCTCGTACTACTGCTATTTCTCTGATCATAGAATCATAGAAATTACAACACGGTTATTGTCATTTGTATATATGTCTCATTTCAGCAAATGCTCTACTTGGCTTGGTGCTGTCTTTTATATTTCTTTTTGAATATTCCCATCCTGATTTCTCTTTGGGGATTTCATGCTACATGTTAGTTTTGTGATTTCTGGGAGCAATTTGAGAGGAGTTTCAGTTTGACAGTGCATAGAGGGTGGTCTGTATGACAAGCTGTCCGGACTGTACAACAGTTCATTCTGTAATTGGAAGCACATGAAGGTTGCAATGTGACAACTCTTTGGGAAAATGTCACAGCTTAATTTCTAACTGCATGTTTGCAAGAAGTTCATAGGTGATTTTCTCCCTTACAATTCAACAGTTTAATCAATCCGTTTTTTGTAGTTTTGTTAACTGAAGAATATCCAAAATCTTCACTGCATAAATATTTTCAAAGTCTAACTTCTGGGTGGCACAACGCATTGCATCGTGGCGCGATAGAATACCAGTTTGTTTCCCATGTTTCCCCACATCGTGAGTTTTCAATCTCAACTGCCACTGCAGATTATAGGGACATGCATTCCCTTCAATATTTCATATGTAAATTTCAAAAGCACTGATCTTTTCACATCATTAAAATTCTCAATGGCTCTGAAACTGGACTGTGGACACTAGTGTACAACTGCTTAATGCGTTCATCTGTAATCCCTATTTTCTCTATTTTAAAGGAAGCATTAATCTATTTAAAATAAATGATTTCATATCTCCAATAAAATATCAGATAGACGAACATTTTAATCATTCATACATCGGCATCCTATGGTAGAATTTCAGGAGCAATGCTTATACAAGCATATGTTTGAAATCCTTTAATAAAATATCAGCACTTGCTAAAATTAATCATTTGCTGTCTTAGGCCAAAATGAATGAGTTCTGTTTATCAGTGTTATAAATTGCATGTACTCCTCTAGTCCAGTATACTGCATTCTGCATTCCCCACTCACAGTGAGACCAAAAGCAGATTCAGTAACTGCTTCACTGACCCTTTCCATTCTGTCCACAGACATGCACTCAATCTCCCTGCACCTTGCCACTTCAACTGCCTTTTCCAGTATCACTCTGACCTTTCAATTTTGGCCTTCTAAACTGCTCCAACCAAGGTTGATGCAAATCTCAAGATTAGAAACTTATCTGCCTGCTGGGCATTCATCAGTTCTCAGCTCTGAACATTGGCTTCAATAGCTTCATACCTTTGCTGTCTCCCCAGTTTTCCTTTATTCCTTTCTATTTTACCCTCTTGTAAGACTTTTGTCTTTCCAGTGCATTTTCAGACACTGTCTGAGATGATATTTGCAAATCATTCAAAACCTTTCACCTCTTTCTACCTTTTCAAAATCTGTTTACAGCTTATTAGAGCTATATCCTGCCTCCTTTCTAGTATTTAGCATATCTGTACTCTTGCCCTTCACTTGTTATTCTTTATTCCCCTCTTTGCTTAGGTCAGTCCTAAATAAGCTCTGTTGAAGGTTTCCCACCCTTTAGATTTCTAATATTCTCCGTTTTTATCTCCAGCAACAACTATGTTGAGCAGTAAAGTCTTTCCCTGAAATGTCAATTTTTTTAGTTTTTGTGTTATTTTGTTTGTGTAATCCAAGTTTGTATTTAGGAGGTGAAATTGGTCTTTGACAGTCGCTCACAGCGAATCGGCAGCCCATTTTATACCGTACCTGGTTTTCTTTTCCATTGACTTTGCGAAGACCAATTTCACCTCCTTGGTTTTTTTGAACTGGCAAAATAAATAGGCCGGGAATTTCATCAGAGCAGTTCTCTTTTCGCTACAGTCACTTCACCATAAATGGCGTTCATGCCACACTTCCGGCAAAGATACAGCAGCAGAACGGGAGCAGCTCCAAGGAAATTCCTGGACAATATATTTATTTTAGGGCCAATTTTATGAATGCATGCTCCTGGCACACAGCCTTGCTTACCGAGTTTACAAATTGGTAAATCATGGGCACACTTCCCGTGACTTTCCATCATTAATGGATGGAAAACTGGGAGGAGCATACCTGCGATGAGCTGATATTCCCAGCGTTCAAGGCTCCAAATTGGGAGTGAACAATCGTAAAGTCTGCACTTCTAGGTATTCTGAGAAGGACACCTCCTTCTGGAAAAGAGTGCTTGACAAACATTTTTTTTAGCTAGAGAAACCATAACTGCCATGCATCATTTTAGTCATGGTAACATTATACACAATGATTTGTTTTGATTTGAATGATGTGTTGTATATTTGTTAACAAATGCACAAAGATTTGCCAAACATTTTTTCTTGAGATTCCAGCCCTTAAAAATTCATCTTTAAAATGTTTCAATGCATTGGAGGAATCCAGTAAAGCCTCCATTTCATCAACTAAACAGTAAGGCATATGCGTTGGAGTGATTTAAACCAAGTTAAGCCACATTGAGCATGCCTCCTTCATGCCTGCTTCATGGGTATTGGTAAGATTGACTTGTTTACAGGTCTTTCATATAAGAACTGACCACGTGATATTAACTTGATGCCCTCATGTTCCAATGAGCAATCTATAAATGAACAAAAGCTGGTCTCAAAGTTCAAAATCCATTTTACAAACTTTTTCAATCTGTGTCAAAATTTTTGTCAACACATTGCCAACTTATTACCTCTTAAAAGAGGATAGCATATACAACCCTTTATAGGTAGCCTGTAAAAGGGAAAATGAATTATTAAAAAAGCTTTCTATCTGGAACATGTCATGGTGTAAGTCCGTGCTACTCAACAGAACCTCAGAGTTTCCTTCTCTTAGCTTCAGCTCCTCGATCACACTGTAACTAAGGTGATAAGTATTAAAAAGAGCTCGCCTCCTAGAAAATTGTTTCAGTAATCCATTAACTGTGTTGAGTCAGCTCCTTATGGTGAAGGATGACAGTTTTCCACTTTTCACTCAGTGACAGCCTCTACATTACTTTGACAACATACCTAAACCTTAGTCTCAGAAGAGTACTCCCCACTGCAACAGCTGACATTTCTATTTCGCACACCGTCTTTACTTCCTTGAGGCCTTGCTGAGGGCCAGTAGTGATTAATTTGAGAGCAGTCTTATGACGTGGACCCCTACAAATTGGGAACTAGGTTGAGCCTGCTTAAACTTCTCTAAAAACCCTCATCAGTCATTAGAGACTGGAGATTTTCATCTCATCAACTAGTTGGAATTGAACATTGGGCCTAGAGGTGACAAGAGAGTGTACAGTTTTTATTATGGATCAGGAAATTACTAAATATAGCTACACAGGGAGATGTTGGTCATTACTCGAAATGGCCAGTAAGATGCAGAAGGATATTAATGATTATGTTTGCATCAGAAAAATGTTAGGAAAATCAAATCACAAAATAAATAGTGATTGTAAATAACTTAAGCTATGTTCTCCAAAATGTTATAAACTTTTCACTTGAATTAAGTTACACATTATAAATTCACAAGGAATGAATTCTTGTTTTGAATGTTGTAAAATTAACCCGATTACACACATAAATATAAATATTAAAGGAAGTTTAAGCAGGAACTAAAGTATATTCAGACATTATCCACTAAAAATAATTGTAACAAACCTGTGGAGACCAGTAAAATGCTACTTAAAGGAGTAAAATGTTTTTCTTTAAATTTAAGTGTAAAATGTAATTCTCCTCTAAATGTTGTTTTACCCACTCCCAATTCTCTTCCTTCTTCCCCTGAAGGTGCTGACTGATGCAGGATAAAGTTTCCAGGAGTATCAGCTGCTCCACAGTACATCAAACAAGTGCTCCCTTCTTTTTTGTGAGGCTAGACAGTGTGTGCTAGCAGAAAGTGTGATACAGGGAGGTGCATGCGATACAGAGGACTTTATATATTATAGATTTTTATTAAATTTATTGATTTCTCAAAGCAGCCAGTTCCATTTCCTCTGTTCTTCTTGAAGAATACTAGAAAATGGACAGTGCAGTAATGCAAATGTTTTGGGGCACATAGATTCAGACCCATGCAATAGGGGATACAGTCTCTGCCTCTCTTTCCTTGAGCACTTTCTCTACTCTGGCAGTTGGAGACCAGTGCATTTCCTACTTCCCATTCTCTGAACAGGTAAGCCGCTTGGGTTGTCTCAGTCTCCTGCCCTAAGTTCAGCAGGAGACCAGTGGAACTAGCAGTTCACTGTTTATGCTGTTTCCCTAGGGGTTCTGCTGGTCTCCTTGCCTAAGTTAAGAAAGGAGACTGGGAGAATCCCCACGTAATTTCTGGGACACAGGTTGCATCAGCCCCAATGTTACACCTGTTCCTTCCATCACACTGGGATAGATTTTCCACTTATGGTATAGTGCGGGGGAGAAGTGGGCATTGCAGGCTTCATACCGCCAATTTAGTTGGAGGCAGGCCATGTTAGACTTCTGTGGCCCCCCCCCCCATTAATTTTAAGGAAATGAACTACCAACATGTCATATTGGGAGTTCACAACTTCATGGACGGAAGATCTAGAGTGCTGCAGGTTTAAAGTGTACACCTGTGTCCTTAAAGCCTGTGGTTTTATGAAGGCAAGTTTTGTTTAATTTTACCTCAAAACATTAAGAAGAATGGGAGAAGCAGGAAGAGACCAAAACTTTGTGGATGTCTGGAGTTGCTGCTCGAGCAAAAGCAATTCAAGAGGGATACAATATTTGGTTCACCAGGGCACAGTCTCATAGAAGTATCTTGTATGGAAGCTGGAGAATGGATACAAATGGAGGAAGTTGGAGTCCCTCCTAGCTGAAAGTTAGTACATTCTTAGAATCTTCTTTATCCTCACTGTACCTACCCATTCACCACTTACTGCCACCAATACATACACTCAATTAGAAGGTGGTGTACCGATTTCTAATGGAACTCATTTTACATGTGATTCAACCATTGCAATATATCTTCTTACTCCATTCTCTAGTTATACACAGGAACGATCTCAGCTAGTAAGATTTCCAAATGTGGTGTGGATGTGCTTCATAAAATGAATCAGATTTCCTCCCTTGAGGATTGGAAAACTGTCTGTATTCGCTTTGCTTGACATTTTGCTCTCAATATTATAAGCTTTTTCACAGATCATTGACTACAAACTGGACTAGTTTCATTAATTCAGTTTGTCATCGAATGCCAGACTTACAAACTGAAAAGAATCACTAGCATTGGATCTCAGTCTTTGAAGGAATGTACAATTACCAGAGTGAAATGTCAGCCAGTCTGAGTACGAGTAGTCAATTAATTGTCAAAAAAAATCTTTGAATTTATTATGAGAGAAGAGGGTAAGTGGAAAACTAGTATTGTAGACCTTCTGTTTAAAGCTAATGTTAAAATTTAGGGTTTTTCCCAATATTTGCTCTTGTGTTCACAGCTGTACTGCAGTTTCGCGACGTAGTCCCCTAATGAACTGAAACCTGCATCTTTATGCGCTGCTGTGTACAGGTTAGCATACTCAGGTTTAACAATTGACAATTAACCCCTAGCTGGGGTAAACTCCTCACTGAAGAATATATGGTATGCCCATCATATTCCCCCAAAGGCAAAAATTAACACAATGCCAGATCAATGCATACAGGTTGAAATTACTTAGTCATTTTTTTTACAGTGAAATACAGAAGCAAGAAGACACAGAAGATATTAATAAAGTGCAATAATAAGCTACACAATTTTTGAATTGTTTTAAAAATCATGAAAAGCAAATCCAAAATCCTCGCAGTTGTCTTTGGTATGTTCCTGGTAACAGACCCTGAATGGTGATTTTGGGAGGAGGTTGTTCCCAAACTTCCTAAGCACATCCCAGTATTTATTCTTTTCCTATTTTGTTGAGCAGCTGAAGACATTTTCTTTTATTTGAGGATTGCTATATAAATGCACGTTATTGTTGATTAGCATCGTCCGTCTCATGGATATACCAAATAGTAACAGCTCGTAAAGGCGCTGCTACTTCCAAACAACTTTGATGCTTTAACATGGAGCCCGTAAACCAACCTGATAGATTCCAGATATATAAAAACATTAAGCTCCTGTATTCCCAACCTCCTATAATTTGTTCAGGGGTGAATAGAAGGGAGGGAGTAAGGCCTCTTCCCTCTCACTTGATATCATTGAGAAATCCCCAGAAGACCTACAAGAGAAACTGTTAAGGCAAATTAGAAAACTATTGAAGAAACAGTTCCTAATTAAAAACGGCTGACCCTCATGGCTGGGTGATGTGCATTGTGTTCTAAATGATTGATTGGCTCCTGTTTCCTGTCTGTTTTGCTGTTTGAGATGAAGGTGCTGCACTGGATCCCTAGTGCCTCCATGCTGTATGAATTGGCTTTGTGAGCTTGTGCAGTTTCAAACAAGTCCTGGAGGGTGTGACTGAGCCAAACCACTGTCAGTAATATTTAAAATACACCCTCCTCCTTCACTGGCCCATTGAGATTTCATAATGTTCTTATTACTGTGAGAGTGTCACAAAAGATGAAAAATAATTTTGAATGCCTGAAACTTAGAGGGCATGTGCACAGAGGAGGAAAAATTGTGTGTGCGCAGAGAAGTCTGAAAGGCAGCATATGGTAAAAATAGAGTTTGGGAACATTTAATCAAGGCAACACTCAAGGACACGGAATTAATGTTGTCAAGTATACTGAGGAGAAGAATTGGAGCTCCAAAAACGGAGTAGCAGGCAAGACAGAGGCTGTAGAGAGAGGAGAAGTTTGTGGAAATATAGGGGTCAAAATTGGTGCCAGAATTGTCTCAGGGTTACAGGAACACTCTTCAGATTCACCAACCCAGTTCATTTGCTTGTAGATTTTAGTACGAGACAAAATGGCAACAGCTATGTAAAGCACATATGGGGAGTGGGGCCAGTAAAAGAGTGAAGGTATAGTAACATACAATGGGCAAAGTAAGTATTGTGGTTTGCCTTTGGAATTGTTGCTTTTTTAAAGCATTTAGAATGTTATAAATTTTACGTTAAGGGACATATAGTGGGGCAGTGGAAGAACCAACATGTTCACTGATAGAATTTGGAACAAAGTTTATGAGAGACTTAATTAGATACAATAAAGTAATGTTTATATGATTTTTCATTGGCTCAAATTTCCCAAGAATCAATCTGAATGCATTGCAATCTACAAAAAAGAAATTGTCAAAAAAAAATTCCGCTCTGTAAATATATAACATAACAGGGGTGAAATTGGGCCATTTAGCACCTATTTTTTAAGTGCTACACGGCCAACTAAGCCTCGAAAATTGGGTCTGAGATGCGTGCATACACTTCCGATGGGAAATGCGCAGAACTCCATCTTGGTAAAGGGGTTTGTGCGCGATGCTAACGAACGCCGGCAGCATGCAGAGTAGGGAGATTTTTTTTATTCGTTCATGGGATGTGGGCGTCGCTGGCAAGGCCAGCATTTATTGCCCATCCCTAATTGCCCTTGAGAAGGTGGTGGTGAGCCACCTTCTTGAACCGCTGCAGTCTGTGTGGTGAAGGTTCTCCCACAGTGCTGTTAGGAAGGGAGTTCCAGGATTTTGACCCAGCGACGATGAAGGAACAGCGATATATTTCCAAGTCAGGATGGTGTGTGACTTCAAGGGGAATTTGCAGGTGGTGTTGTTCCCATGTGCCTGCTGCTCTTGTCCTTTTAGGTGGTAGAGGTCGTGGGTTTGGGAGGTGCTGTCGAAGAAGCCTTGGTGAGTTGCTGCAGTGCATCCTGTAGATGGTACACACTGCAGCCACAGTGCACCGGTGGTGAAGGGAGTGAATGTTTAGGGTGGTGGATGGGGTGCCAATCAAGCGGGCTGCTTTGTCCTGGATGGTGTCGAGCTTCTTGAGTGTTGTTGGAGCTGCACTCATCCAGGCAAGTGGAGAGTATTCCATCACACTCCTGACTTGTGCCTTGTAGATGGTGGAAAGGCTTTGGGGAGTCAGGAGGTGAGCCACTTGCCACAGAATACCCAGCCTCTGACCTGCTCTTGTAGCCACAGTATTTATATGGCTGGTCCAGTTAAGTTTCTGGTCAATGGTGACCCTCAGGATGTTGATGGTGGGGGATTCGGCAATGGTAAAGCCGTTGAATGTTAAGTGGAGGTGGTTAGACTCTCTTTTGTTGGAGATGGTCATTGCCTGGCACTTGTCTGGCGCGAATGTTACTTGCCACTTATGAGCCCAAGCCTGGATGTTGTCCAGGTCTTGCTGCATGCGGGCTCGGACTGCTTCATTATCTGAGGGAATGCAAATGGAACTGAACACTGTGCAGTCATCAGCGAACATCCCCATTTCTGACCTTATGATGGAGGGAAGGTCATTGATGACGCAACTGAAGATGCTTGGGCCTAGGACACTGCCTTGAGGAACTCCTGCAGCAATGTCCTGGGGCTGAGCTGATTGGCCTCCAACAACCACTACCATCTTCCTTTGTGCTAGGTATGACTCCAGCCACTGGAGAGTTTTCCCCCTAATTCCCATTGACTTCAATTTTACTAGGGCTCCTTGGTGCCACACTCGGTCAAATGCTGCCTTGATGTCAAGGGCAGTCACTCTCACCTCACCTCTGGAATTCAGCTCTTTTGTCCATGTTTGGACCAAGGCTGTAATGCAGTCTGGAGCCGAGTGGTCCTGGCGGAACCCAAACCGAGTATCGGTGAGGGCAGATTATTGGTGAGTAAGTGCCGCTTGATAGTACTGTCGACGACACCTTCCATCACTTTGCTGTTGATTGAGAGTCGACTGATGGGGCGGTAATTGGCCGGATTGGATTTGTCCAACCAATTATGACCTGAGTCAGTGTGCAACGCTAAATTAAAGGGACCGCTACTATTTTGAAACTCCCCACTCCATCCAACACACTATCTTAACCTTGCACAGTTGAACATGACTTAAAGGGCAGGAAGTACCTGCCACCAGAGCTACTTAAAGGGATCATGCATAAGTTACAGTTTAGTTAAGGGTACGGTAGCATAGTGGTTATGTTACTGGACTAGTAATCCAAAGGCTGGACTAATAATCCGGAGACCATGGGCTTGATTTTAAAACAAAAGTGTGGGTGTGTTGGGGGGGGGGCAAAGAAAATCGCGTTATTGAGGAGCGGGCAGAAATCCCGGTTCCAACGCGCCTAAGGACGTGCACGACCATCTGGGTGCGGCGCCGTTCCTGAACCCGGAAGGATAATTAAAGCAGCAATTGAACTATTTAAAGTTGTTAAGAAATCCAAAAATGAAACTAGCTATGAGGGCAAGTGATTTCAACGCTGCCTCAGCGTGTTTCCCGTGCTATGTGAAACACACCATGGTGAAGGAGTCGTGTTTCAGCTGGCAGCCGTTTGGATATTTAAATCCCTGTTTGACAGATGGGGATAAAAGGTCTGTTACTGCAGCAGGGCACTCAGTTCTCTCAGACAAACTTTTAGCTGGGAAATCATTGTGTCTAAACTGAAAATTTTTGGTTTCCACTTACAATTGTTCTGTTTACACATATTCACTAACTTTATAGACCCCCTCAAATTGACACTATCAGGATGGGGTGCGTGATGGCTGCATTCACCAGTACATCAGAGTACGAGCAACATCGCCAGCCTCACCAGGCACGGCGTGCACTTCCACCACTTGTCGCTCTAAAACACAGTGCTGCGCCACTGACACCTACACATGAGCACAGAGGGTAACAACAGAGGTAGCGATGTCACAGGAGGCACTACTCTCATCAGAGTGTCTACACACCGAGGCTCAGCTTCCTGGACCTCTCTGAGGAGGCTGAGAGTGAGTCGCCAGGTGGTCACAGACATCTGCAGCCTCCTTCATGCCGAGCTGCTCCCGGCTGGGCCTGGCGGCATCTCATTACCCGTCGCTGTTAAAGTGACCACTGCCCTCAACTTCTTTGCCTCCGGATCATTCCAGGGTGCCACCGGTGACATCGCCGGGGTGTCTCATTTGTCTGCACACAAGTGCATAAGGCAGGTCACCGACGGTTTGTTTCGCAGAGCCTTTCAATACGTTAACTTCCCCATGGACGACCTCAGCCAGACGGAGAGGGCTGTGGGATTCCACTCTGTGGCTGGCTTCCCATGTGTACAGGGTGCCACCAATTGCACCCATAAAACAATATGAGCACCTCCACACAAGCCAGGACTGTTCATCAACAGAAAGGGGTATCACTCCATCAACACTCAGCTCGTTTGTGACCACCGCAAAAGATTTCTTCATGTGTGCGCCAGATTCCCTGGCAGCTGCCACGATTCCTTCATTCTGAGGGAATCCAATGTTCTGGGCCTCTTCCATGCTCCGAACACCCTTAAGGGCCGGCTCCTCGGGGACAAGGGATACCCCTGCACATGTGTCTGATGACACCTCTGAGGAACCCCCTCAGCGAGCAACAGTGTCGATACAATGACAGTCACATCGCCACGAGGTCTGTAATTAAACATGCGATAGGACTGCTGAAGATGCGATTTTGGTGCCTCGATCGTTCTGGGGGAGCGCTTCAATACGCACCAGTGAGAGTGGGTCACATTATAATAGTGTGTTGTGTCCTGCACAACATGGCGCAACAGGGAGGGGTACCGGTTGATGAGACCCCATGCCCTCATCCTGCATCCACATCTGCCATCCACATTGAGGAGGAGCAGGAGCAGTAGGAGCAGGTGCAGGAGGAGGAGGAAGAGGAGGATGAGCCCATGGGTGGAGCAATGGCTCACTTGGCGGCCTGTGAGGCCTGGGAGTCACTCCTATGTGAACGGTTCTCATAAGATTAGAAAGTGAGAAGAGTCCACCACCTGAAAAGAGCAGTGCCAACACCAGCCGCACCCCCCGACCCTGCACTAAACAGTCCAGCAACTACACATATACCCACTGTTGGCATCAAGTGTCGCCATTCATGATGAAACACATGAAAGGGTGCTATCACAAAAGCCAGTCAAGAATGGGCAAGACGTGGCAGTAGTGGTGAGAATTTTTTTTTTATTCGTTCATGGGATGTTTGCGTCACAGAGTGTGATGGAATACACTCCACTTGCCTGGATGAGTGCAGCTCCAACAACACTCAAGAAGCTCGGCAACATCCAGGACAAATCAGCCCACTTGATTGGCACCCTATCCATCACCCTAGACATTCACTCCCTCCACCATCGGTGCACCATGGCTGCAGCAACTCGCCAAAGCTTCTTCGACAGCACCTCCCAAATCCGCGACTTCTACCACCTAGAAGGACAAGGGCAGCAGGTGCATGGCAACACCACCATCTGCACGTTCCACTCCAAGTCACACACCATCCCGCTTGGAAATATATCGCCGTTCCTTCATCGTCGCTGGGTCAAAATCCTGGAACTCCCTTCCTAACAGCACTGTGGGAGAACCTTCACCACATGGACTGCAGCGGTTCAAGAAGACAGCTCACCACCACCTTCTCGAGGGCAATTAGAGATTGGCAATAAATGCTGGCCTTGCCAGCAAAGCCCACATCCCATGAATGAATTTTAAAAAAAGTTGCTACATTATTTATTTTGGCTGCTGGTGCATTTGTACGTGTTTTTGGAGGTTCCCTATACTTGGATAAAGTTTCAATACGCTACAGGGTGTGGTCTGGCTGGCTGACAGGCAACAGCAAGGGCACTGGCAGAGCGGCAGGCCTGGGAGCAGGAATGCTGTCATTTTGAGAGAGGACAGCAGGTTCATGTTCCATGGAGCCACTGCCAATTGCTGCCTCCGGTTATGCGTCACCTTCCCTTGCAAGAAAGAGGTGAGTGTCCTGCAAGATGTTTGGGTGAGGTGGCTGTCATGGTTGTATAGCTACCAGTGTGTGTGAACTGTGAGTTGTGGGTGTGAAGCTTGCAAGAATGCAAAGTGTGTGAGGGTGAGATTAAAGTGTATGATATGAACGGTTGAGTACTGACTGAAAGAGATTGTTGGTAGGTGAGTGATGGGGGGGCGTGTAGTGAATTGAGCAATGGATGAGGCTAGTGGTGCAGTTGGTAGGATATGCCACTTGAAACTTGAACTCACTCACCTTGACAACTCGTGTTAAATCATTGACCTTCTTTGTGCACTGCATCCATATTCTTGGAACTATGCTCCTGGCATTTACCTCCTCCCCTACTTCCTCCGACTTCCTCTTCAGCATGTGTCTGGAGGGCCTCCTGCCCCCTGAGGATACAGGATGCCCCTCCTTCTCTCCATCTCTTGCACCAAGGCCACCAGTGCATCATCAGAGAACCTTGGTGCATGCTCTCTCCCAGGCGCAGCCATTCTTCAAAGTTTAGAACTAGGGGGCATAGTCCCAGGATAAGGGGTTGGCCATTTAGGACTGAGATGAGGAGGAATTTCTTCACTCATAGTGTTGCGAATCTTTGGAATTCTCTATCCCAGAGGGCTGTGGATGCTCATTCGTTGAGTATATTCAAGGCTGAGATCGATAAATTTTTGGACTGTAAGGGAATTAAGGGATACGGGGATAGGGTGGGAAAGTGGAGTTGAGGTCGGAGATCTGCCATGATCTTATTGAATGGTGGAGCAGGCTTGAGGGGCAGTATGGCCTACTCCTGCTCCTATTTCTTATGTTCTTATGTTCAATGTGTTACAGCACAGATTCAGTTTTGAAATGACTCCCACCATTTCTTGCAGCCACAATGCACCTCCTCTTCAAAAGGTGCAGGCTGCCTTTAAGAAGCACGAACCACTCATGATATCAGGGCCCTCTGCTGACGAGTGCAGGCAATCAACAGTGCAGGTAGCGCTGCGTGTAGGCAGCAATCATTTAAAACAGCAGGCAGCACGAATGTAACGTGCTGTCCGCATCGCAACCAACGGGCATGGGTTAATCGCACGCCGCACAGCCCGCCCCTGTTTTCAGGGGTTATCCAATTGAACCCCCATAAACTCTAAAATAATATATTAGTTATATAGGACTAGTAGTTTCTATCAATAAAGTTTTGATTGCAATTTTAGAATTGTGTAATATTGACTATGTATACTCTCAGAAACCGTTTATCCTGTCTTTACAGGCGCCTTTACCTGTAATTACAGAAAGAGATATATGATTGTGATGTATTTTTCAGACTAAAGATACTAGGGATCCCACAAACCCCATAGTTGTGAGTGTTGTAACAATGTTGGAGTTGGGGGATTTGCAGTCTAGACTGTTGGTTGGCTATAAAGAACATAAAATGTGGATGAAAAGAGGCCATTCAGGACATCAAGTCTGCTCTTTCCATAGAGCCCATACAATCTTCCTTATAATAATGGAACTAATGGCAATTATTAAATTTGCAGAAATACTGTCTGATCCCCACAGGTAATGAAACAAAATTCTAGAGTATCCCTTCATCACATATCTCCACCATTCAGCCCTGGTCAGCTGCTCTTCCCCCTTCCCCGTTAAACTAGATCACACACCACAATTACAATTGCAGTGCAACAAGTCAGTTCCCATCCAATTTTGATTGTGTGAGAAGCTACCATACAATGCCCGTTTAGCATTCCACCCAAGAATTGGCAAAAATCAAATGGATTAAGTCTAGTGATAACCAGCCCGTGGAGATTCCTGATCCTGAAATTCTGAATAGCTCAGCTGTTTGACCATATTGGGCTTTTGCTCTATCACTAACTTTGTCAGAAACATAATCATAGCAAAACAAATGCTATCACTCTTGATGGATCACCAAACAGTTAAATTAGATAAATCTTACAAGTTTTAACAAATAAATCCTACAGCCTAGCAGGTTTCTAATTGACTGTAAAATCATCGATGGAATCTCATTGTCTGCTCCATTTCCTATGGAATTTTCACCCTCAAATTTATCTTGTTTTTTTTATGTATTACAGGGAGCTGAATTTATTTCCTGCTTTTCATTGGACAATACATAACACACACAAAGAATTTTGTCAGTCAAATCTCCTAGATGTATGGTGTGTCCTTCATATCAAACGAAGGACATCAATAAACCATCAGTATTAATTAAAAGGTTCTGCTTAGAGATACCATGAGCAAGTAATACATCACAATGCATCATGTCACAGATGAGACAAAGCTTGACACCGATTAATTTGCTTGGCTATATGGTTGCTCTGTATAATTACTGAGTACTTTGTACCTAAGCAATTGATCAGACATTCATTTTAAAAATAAATGATGGTAATGAGATGAACATAGCATGATTTTAAATAATAGTGTGACTATCTTAGTTTAAACATATGAATTACTCTTCAGACTGTGCTGGGTTTTTGCAATCTTTTTTCTTTGCAAGGGAGAAATCATAGGCTTTTGAAATCTCACTTGTTTTGTGTGAAACTCAATCATTTTCATTTAAAAAATGACCTGTAAGAAGTTGGGTGGAACTGTGAATTTGCACAATGCCCCCATAAGTAGCTGGGGGTCAAAGCCAATCCATACTGAGGGATGAAAGTGTCTTCCCTCTGCTGACTGTAAGATTCCTTTCTGAACTGAGTTTGGATGGTACACCCAGTTCACAATGAACATGGAAATTCAGCACTGTGGCATTAAATTAGTTACCTCATTCAGACAGAGGGTAAATGAATGGCTGGTATGGGAGGTGGTAAACGTCACAATGATGCAGTTAAGCTGCTTTTTTGATGTAGAGTAGAGGAAGTAGAGGAAGCATCTGGTCTTTGCTCACCTATCCTGGGAGTGCCTCATGCTGACTCTGGGGTAAAGGCTTTACTTTTCATGTAGCTGAGCAGGGCAGCTGGGATCAAATAGTCATGTTTTATGAACAAGTTCCATCTACTGACTACAAAACTACACATCTACTATACACACATCGGACAGATAGAGAACCAGAGAGAAGATGTTTTATTTAAAGGCTGCATCAGTCAGTTTCTATTTAGTCAACTCATTTACACCAATGTAAAGATGATACCTTGATAAAAACTAAAAATACAATACTGAGGTGAAAATTAAAGTGAATGGGTGGAAGATTGTGGTTGGCAAGTGCAAAAGCAGAAAACCCAGTCGACAAATTCAATGATTTTTCATGAAATAATCTACTAATCATTATAGTAACTAGGTGATCATTTGAGTTGGAAATTGTTCATTGTTTCATAGTATCATTGCATGATACAGCACAGAAGGAGGCCATTCGGCCCATCGTGTCTGCGCCGGCTGTGAAACGAGCCACCCAGCCTAATCCCACTTTCCCGCATTTGGTCCGTAGCCTTGCAGGTCACGGCTCTTCAGGTGCACATCCAGGTATTTTTTAAATGAGTTGAGGGTTTCTGCCTCTACCAATCCTATCAGGCAGTGAGTTCCAGATCCCCACCACCCTCTGGTGAAAAACATTTTCCTCATTTCCGCTCTAATCCTTCTACCAATCACTTTAAATCTATGCCCCCTGGTTATTGACCCCTCCGCTAAGGGAAATAGGTCCTTCCTATCCACTCTATCTGGCCCCTCATAATTTTGTACACCTCAATCAAATCACCCCTCAGCCTCTTCTGTTCCAAGGAAAACAACCCCAGCCTATCCAATCTGGTCATCAAAGCTAAAATTCTCCAGTCCTGGCAACATCCTCGTAAATCTCCTCTGCACCCTCTCTAGTGCAATTATATGCTTCCTGTAATGTGGTGACCAGAACTGTGCACAGTACTTAAGCTGTGGCCTAACTTCCCTGCTTTTGTATTCTATGCCTCAGCTAATAAGGGAAAGCATTCCATATGCCTTCTTAACCACCTTATCTACCTGTCCTGCTACCTTCAGGGATCTGTGGACATGCACACCAAGGTCCCTCACTTCCTCTATATTCTCAATATTCTCCCATTTATTGTGTATTCCCTTGCTTGTTTGCTCTCCC
Source organism: Heptranchias perlo (assembly GCF_035084215.1). Classification (NCBI taxonomy): domain Eukaryota; kingdom Metazoa; phylum Chordata; class Chondrichthyes; order Hexanchiformes; family Hexanchidae; genus Heptranchias; species Heptranchias perlo. The sequence goes on along the minus strand of NC_090329.1, from coordinate 85,137,270 downwards.
CAAATGCATTACCTCACACTTCTCCAGATTGAAATCCATTTGCCACTTTTCTGCCCATGTGACCAGTCCATTGATATCCTCCTGTAGTCTACAGCTTTCCTCCTCACTATCAACCACACGGCCTATCTTTGTGTCATCTGCAAATTTCTTAATCATGCCCCTTATGTTTAAGTCCAAATTGTTAATGTATACCACAAAAAGCAAAGGACCTAGTACTGAGCCCTGCGGTACTCCACTGGAAGCAGCCTTCCAGTCACAAAAACACTCATCGGCCATTACCCTTTGCTTCTTGCCACTGAGCCAATTTTGGATCCAATTTGCCACATTCCCTTGGATCCCATGGGCCTTTACTTTTATGACTAATCTGCCATGTGGGACCTTGTCAAAAGCCTTGCTAAAATCTATGTAGACTACATCAATTGCGCTACCCTCATCGATCCTCCTTGTCACCTCCTCGAAAAATTCAATGAGGTTAGTCAGACATGATCTCCCCTTAACAAATCCATGCTGACTGTCCTTGATTAGTCCATACCTTTCTAATTGACAGTTTATCCTGTCCCTCAGAATTGATTCCAATAATTTGCCCACGACCGAGGTTAGACTGACTGGCCTGTAATTACTCGGTCTATCCTTCGCTCCCTTTTTAAACAACGGTACAATGTTAGCAGTCCTTCAATCCTCCAGCATTCCGCCTGTATCCAGTGAAGTTTGGAAAATGATTATTAAAGCCTCCGCTATTTCCTCCCTGGCTTCTTTTTTTAAGAGCCTGGGATACATTTCATCTGGCCCTGGTGATTTATCCACTTTCAAAGATTCTAATCCCCTTAATACGTCCTCTCTCACTATGTTTATCCTATCCAATATTTCACACTCCTGAAGTTTGTTACTATCCTCCACATTGTTTACTACATTTCCGAGTTTCGTGTCATCTGCAAACATCGAAATTATACCCTCTATACCCAAGTCCAGGTCATTAATATATATCAAAAAGAGCAGTGGCCCTAATACCGATCCCTGGGGAACACCACTGTATACTTCCCTCCAGTCTGAAAAACAACCTTTCACCACTACTCTCTGCTTTCTGTCCCTTAGCCAATTTTGTATCCATGTTGCCACTGTCCCTTTAATCCCATGGGCTTTAATGTTGCTATCCAGTCTATTATGTGGTACTTTATCAAATGCCTTTTGAAGCTCCATATAAACAACATCGACCACACTATCCTCATCAACCCTCTCTGTTACTTCATCAAATAACTCAATCAAGTTACTCAAACACCATTTTCCTTTGACAAATCCGTGCTGACTTTCATTTATTAGCTCATACTTTTCCAAGTGCCAATTAATTTTGTCCCGGATTATTGTCTCTGAAGGTTTCCCAACCACCGACGTTAGGCTAACTGGCCTGTAATTGGCGGATTTATCCCTCTCCCCTTTTTTGAGCAGGGGTGTAACATTTGCAATCCTCCAGTCCTCTGGCACCGCCCCCATATCTAAGGAGGATTGGCATATTATGAACAGAGCCTCGGCAATATCCACCCTTACTTCCCTCAGTAACCTAGGATGCATCCCTTCTGGACCGGGTGACCTTTCTACTTTGAGTACTGCCAATCTTTTAAGTACCTCCTCTTTATCTATTTTTATCCTATCCAATGTCACTACTACCTCCTTCTTTACGACTACGTTGGCAGCATCCTCTTCTCCTGTGAAGACTGATGCAAAGTATTCATTTAGTACCTCTTCCATACATTTTGTTTGCACAAGCAGATCTTTTTGTCCCTAATCGGCCTCAACCTTCCTTTGACTACCCTTTAACTATTTATATGTATATAATAGACTATGGGCTCTAAATTGGGCCTCATAGCACCCATTGCGTAGGTGCTATGCAGACTCATTAGGACCCAAAATGGCATCTGGAATGCACGCGTACACTTCTAGTGTGACCTGCGCCGGACGTCATATTTGTGAAGGTGTTTGCGCATGCGCAGATAACGAACACCAACAGCATGTAAAGTAGGGAGAATATGCGGTAGATCAGAGTGCAATACTGATTTAAGGGGACAGATGTGATTTTGGAACTCAGTGCTCCAATCAAAGCATTGTCTTAACCTCGCACAGTTGAACAGGTTATAAACAGCATGGAGGACACCCACCAACACTATTTAAAGGGACCATGCAGGAGGTACAGGTTAGTTGCTGGATTATTGCTTCTGGCTGCTGATGCATTTGTACCTGTTTTTGGAGGTCTCCTATTCTTGAATACTAGGAGATGCTTCTACACACAAAGGGTGATAGAAGTTTGGAATACTGTTCCGTAAACAGCAATTGATGCTAGCTCAATTGTTAATTTTAAATCTGAGATTGATAGATTTTTGTTAACCAAAGGTATTAAGGGATATGGGGCTAAGGTGGGCATGTGGAGTTAGGTCACAGATCAGCCATGATCTCACTGAATTGCAGAACAGGCTCGAGGGGCTAAATGGCCTATTCCTGTTTTATCTTCCTATGCTCCTATGATAAAGTTTCAACACTCTACAGGGAGTGGGCTGGCTACTGACAGGCAACAGCAAGGGCACTGGCAGAGTGGCAGGGGTGGGACAGGAATGCTGTCATCCTGAGAGAGGACAGCAGGCTCATGTTCCATGGAGCCACTGCCATTTGCTGCCTCCTGTTATGCGCCACCTTCTCCTGCAAGAAAGCTGGACATGCGTCGGTGAGTGTCCCACAAGATGTTTGGTTGATGTGGCTGTCATGGTTGAATGGCTGCCAGTGTGTGTGACCTGTGAGTTGTGGGTGTGCGGCTTGCAACAGTGGTAATGTGTGAGGGTGAGAGGAAGCATCTGATTGCAAGAGTTGAGCACTGATTGAAAGAGCTTGTTGGTATGTGGGTGATGGAGGGTGTAGTGCGTGGAGCAGTGGATGCGGCTAGTGGTGCAGTTGGTAGGAGATGCTGCTTGACCACTCGTGTCAAAGCATTGAACTTCTTCCTGCACTGCATCCATGTTCGTGGTGCTATGCGGCTGGCATTGACTTTGTCCCCTACTGCCGCCTGAGCATATGTCTGGAGGGCCTCTTGCCCCCTATGGATATAGGAAGCCCCTCCTTCTGTCCACCTCTTGCACCAAAGCCTCTAGTGCATCATCAGAGAACCTAGGTGCACACTCTCTCGCAGGCCCGGTACAAACTCAGATCGGTGGGATCTGGTTTGCAGATTGGAGGATGTGGGATTTAATAGCGCGCAACCTTTATTCAATGTTTTAACATAACTCAACAGTTTGTAAATATGGGGATGGGACCTACATCTGTGTTTTACGTGTGTGATGTCTGATCTCCTTTCAGACTCGTGCGGACCTGTATCTTATATTTTGCAAATATCAGAGTCCCACAAACATTGAGCAGCCCAGTTGTTGCTCATTAAAAATTCCAGAGGTCCCATCATCACCATGCTGCACTATATTGCAGCACAGATTCATTTCCCAATTGACTTCCACCACTTCCTGCAGCCACAGTGCACCTACACAAGAATATAAGAACATAAGAAATAGGAGCTGGAGGAGGCCATATGGCCCTTCGAGCCTGCTCCGTCCTTTAATCAGATCATGGTAGATCTTCGACTCAACTCCACTTTCCCGCCCCATCCCCATATCCCTTGATTCACCTAGAGTCCAAAAATCGATCCATCTCAGCCTTGAATATATTCAATGACTCAGCATCCACAGCATCTGGGGTAGAGAATTCCAAAGATTAACAGCGCTCTGCCTGAAGAAATTTCTCCTCATCTCAGTCTTAAATGGCTGACCCCTTATCCTGCGATTATGCCCCCTAGTTCTAGACTCTTTAGCCAGGGGAAACAATCTCTCAGCATCTACTCTGTCAAGCCCTCTCATAATCTTATACGTTTTAATGAGGTCACCTCTCATTCTTCTAAACCCCAGAGAGTATAGGCCCATTCTACTCAACTTCTATGCACCTCCCCTTTAAGAGGTGCAGGCTGCCTTTAAGTGGTGGTAGCCACTCGCGATATCTGGGCCCCCTGCTGGTGAACAGGCACTCAACAGTGCAGGTAGTGCTGGCTGGATGCAGCAATCAGCTAAATCACCAGGTAACACGAATGTTACGTGCTTGCCTGCATCTCAACGACTGGGTGCTGGTTAATCATGCACCACGACCCCTGCGCCTGGTTTCAGGGGTTATCCAATACAACCCCCTTTATGCTTATAAAAGACTTTTGGGTTCCTTTTTATGTTAGCTGCTAATCTATTCTCATACTCTCTCTTTGCTCCTCTTATTCCCGAACCATCTTCTTCTTGAAGGCCTCCCATTGTTCAGTTACTGTTTTGCATACCAATTTTTGATTCCAATCCACCAGGGCAAGATCCCTTTTTAACTCACTGAAATTAGCCATCTTCCAGTAAAATATTTTTACGCTTGACTGTTCCTTGTCCTTGTTCTTTTCCATAACTATTCTAAACCGAATGATATTGCGATCACTGGTCCTCAAATGCTCCCCCACTGAAACATGATCCACATGTCCCAATTCAATCCCTAGAACTAAATGCAGCACTGCTTACTTCTTCATTGGGCTGGAAACACACTGATCAAGAAAGTTCTCTTGTATACATTTCAGGATTTCTTCCCCTTCTTTTCGAAAATACATTCAAACATACGAATTAAGAGCAGCAGTAGGCCATTTGGCCCCTCGAGCCTGCTCTGCCATTTGATAAGATCATGGCTGGTCTGATTGTGACCTCAACCCTACTTTCCCATCTACCTACGAAAACCTTTGACTCCCTTGTTAATCAGGAATCTATCTAACTCCGCCTTAAAAATATTCAATGACCCTGCCTTCACCGCTCTCTGGCGAAGGGAGTTCCACAGACTCACAACCCTCTGAGAAAAAAAAATTCTCGTCATCTCCATCTTAAATGGGAGACCCCTTATTTTTAAACCATGGCTCCCAGTTCTAGTCTCTCCCACAACATCTCGGCTGTAGTGCTGAAGCCTTGTGCTCCAGAACTAGCTGCGCCTCTAGCCAAGCTGTTCCAGTACAGCTACAACTCTGGCATCTACCCGACAATGTGGAAAATTGCCCAGGTATGTCCTGTCCACAAATAGCAGGACAAATCAAATCCGGCCAATTACCGCCCCATCAGTCGACTCTCAATCATCAGCAAAGTGATGGAAGGTGTCGTCGACAGTGCTATCAAGCGGCACTTACTCACCAATAACCTGCTCACCGATGCTCAATTCGGGTTCCGCCAGGACCACTCAGCTCCAGACCTCATTACAGCCTTGGTCCAAAGATGGACAAAAGAGCTGAATTCCAGAGGTGAGGTGAGAGTGACTGCCCTTGACATCAAGGCAGCATTTGACCGAGTGTGGCACCAAGGAGCCCTAGTAAAATTGAAGTCAATGGGAATCAGGGGGAAAACTCTCCAGTGGCTGGAATCATACCTAGCACAAGATGGTAGTGGTTGTTGGAGGCCAATCATCTCAGTCCCAGGACATTGCTGCAGGAGTTCCTCAGGGCAGCGTCCAAGGCCCAACCATCTTCAGCTGCTTCATCAATGACCTTCCCTCCATCATAAGGTCAGAAATGGGGATGTTCGCTGATGATTGCACAGTGTTCAGTTCCATTCGCAACCCCTCCAATAATGAGGCAGTCTGTGCCCACATGCAGCAAGACCTGGACAACATCCGGGCTTGGGCTCATAAGTGGTAAGTAACATTCGAGCCAGACAAGTGCCAGGCAATGACCATCTCCAACAAGAGAGAGTCTAACCAGCTCCCCTTGACATTCAATGGCATTACCATCACCAAATCCCCCACCATCAACATCCTGGGGGTCACCATTGACCAGAAACATAACTGGACCAGCCATATAAATACTGTGGCTTCAAGAGCAGGTCAGAGGCTGGGTATTCTGTGGCGAGTGACTCACTTCCTGACTCCCCAAAGCCTTTCCACCATCTACAAGGCACAAGTCAGGAGTGTGATGGAATACTCTCCACTTGCCTGGATGAGTGCAGCTCCAACAACACTCAAGAAGCTTGACACCATCCAGGACAAAGCAGCCCGCTTGATTGGCACCCCATCCACCACCCTAAACATTCACTCCCTTCACCACCGGCGCACAGTGGCTGCAGTGTGTACCATCCACAGGATGCACTGCAGCAACTCGTCAAGGATTCTTCGACAGCACCTCCCAAAACCCGCGACCTCTACCACCTAGAAGGACAAGAGCAGCAGGCACATGGGAACAACACCACCTGCACATTCCCCTCCAAGTCACACACCATCCTGACTTGGAAATATATCATCGTTCCTTCATCGTTGCTGGGTCAAAATCCTGGAACTCCCTTCCTAACAGCACTGTGGGAGAACCTTCACCATGCGAACTACAGCAGTTCAAGAAGTTGGCTCACCACCACCTTCTCAAGGGCATTTAGGGATGGGCAATAAATGCCGGCCTCGCCAGCGACGCCCACATCCCATGAACGAATAAAAAAAAAGGGAACCATCCTCTCAGCATCTACCCCTTCTAGTCGCCTCAGGATCTTATCTGTTTCAATAAGATCACCTCTCATTCTCCTAAACTCCAGTGTATACAGGCCCAACTTGTCCAACCTTTCCTCACAAGATAACCCCCTCATCCCAAGAATCAGTTGAGTGAACCTTCTCTGAACTGCTTCTAAAGCAATTATGTCCTTTCTTAAATAAGGAGACCTAAACTGCGCACAGTATTCTGGATGTGGTCTCACCAATGCCCTGTACAACTGTAGCAAAACTTCTTTATTTTTATATTCCATTCCCCTTGCAATAAATGACAACATTCCATTTGCCTTCCAAATCACTTGCTGTACCTGCATACTAACTTTTTGTGATTCATGTGCTAGGGCACCCAGATCCCTCTGTACCTCAGCGTTCTGCAATCTCTCTCCATTTAAATAACATACTGCTCTTCCATTCCTCCTGCCAAAGTGGACAAGTTCACATTTTCCCACATTACATTTCATCTGCCAAATTTTTGCCCACTCACATAACCTATCTATGTCCCTTTGCAGACTCCTTATGTTCTCTTCACAACTTAATTTCCTACCTACCTTTGTGTCATCAGCAAATTTAGCAACCATACATTTGGTCCCTTCATCCAAGTCATTGATATAGATTGCAAATAGCCTTCCCTCCTGCATCATTTCTCCAGCCACGCATTAACCTGTCTTATCCTACCATTCCTATACTCACTGGCGATTTGCACTGGAAGTAACTCAGAGATTGCTACCCTGGAGGTCCTGCTTTTTAACTTCCTTCCTAGCTCCTGAAACTCTGACTGCAGGACCTCAACCCTTTCCTTCCTATATCATTGGTTCTCACATGGACCATGATTTCTGGCTATTCCCCTTCCCCCTCAAAATGTTCTGCACCCTCTCAGTGATGACCTGTACCCTGGCACCAGGGAGGTAACACACCATATGGAACTCATGTTGGCCGGTTGCAGAAATGCTGGTTTGTCCACCTAACTATTGAATCCCCTATAACAACTGCATTCCTACACTTTGCTGTGCCATGCTCAGGACTGCATTCCTTTAAGATGTCATCACCCTCACCAGTATTCAATACTACCTATATTTGTTACTGAGCGACACACTCCCGGAGGATTCCTGCACTGCTTGCCTCTTCCTACCCTGCCAGATGGCTACTCACGTATTGTCCTGAGCTTTCCGTGGTTGTTGGGAGACCATCTCCTGGAACATACGATCCAGGAAATTCTCAGCCTTCCGTATGCCCTGGAGTGATTCCAAGATCAGAAACTCTGAGATCGAGCTCGAGCAACTGGAGGGACTTCCTGCACACATGGCCACCCAGGACACCTGAAGCATGGCGCAGGAATTGCAGGCAACGGGTCTCACCTGTCCCTCCATTCTATTTAGAGTCTATTATATCTATATATATATATATCTGCCTTACGTTATTTATATGTTTTATCTTAATACCACTTTAACTCCTATTTATTACTTCTTTATTTATTTAACCTTTTTTAAGACAGTTATTTCTCAATGATAACCAACTGCAATTAATATTATAGAGTGTGTACTAAATTGACTTATCTTCACTTTCACGGACTCCTACGCTACATCGACTCTGATGTCACTTCTGCAAATATTCTTAGTTTGTTTTCTCTGCTCTCCCGCTCCTGTGGTGCTCTGCACTCTCACGACTCTCTGCTGCTGCTCTGCCATGCTCTGTTGGTTAAATAATTGGGGCAACTCCCGTGGTGTTCCGCACTCTCCTGATGCTCTGATAACATTTGTTAAATTAATCGGTTCGTGGTCCAAGCTGCAGCTCAATTGGATTATACTAGAGAGATAAAGATAACACTCTGTAGTGTACATACATCCTATAAGTAGCAACGGTTGGATCGATTAAATTAAAAGACAGTCATTTTGAATGATCGATTATTTGCATAGGAAGAAATGACACTTAACAATTTCCATGCCAATGAATTAATGCTCAAGCTTCTGAAATGGAAATTGTTGCACACATTTGTTGTGGGAGAGGCCATACTTAAAGGGATGCATCTTCTTGCTGGGAGAATTCTGTTACTGGACATGTTGTTGGGCTCCTTATATCCCTGGGGATCAGGTCGAGCAGAGTCCTGGGCCTCCATTTTAGCACCTGCTATCGGGTGCGTTCCTGGCCGTGGTGGGGGGCTCCGAAAATCGGGGAATCCCGGAGTGGGTCGGGAGCCCGGCTCCAACCCGTCCACTTCCGGGTTCCCCACAGACGTGCCGACTTGCGCGTGCAGCCCCCGCATGTGGAACTCCCGCAGGCAATTAAAGCCGGTGGGGTGCCACTTGAGACTATTTAGCTAGGTATTTCAGGTCATTAACAGGCCTGATTAAGGGACTATGTCAGGAGGGGTGGGATTTTAGAAACAACTGGGACTGTTTCCCATACTGGGGGAAACACTCCCAGTTGAAATGGACGTGTTGCAGCTGTCAGCCTGTGGCAGCTGCAAAGGTCCATTTGACAGGTGGGGGGGGGGGGGCGGGGAGACCCTCACTCATTGCAGGAGGCCACTCTGTCACTTGGGATAAAGTTTGGCCTCCACCACCCTCCTCCTGACAATCAAATTCACCAACTTGCACACTTACCCCGGGGTCCAGACACATGTACCTACCTTGCGGGCCCCCTCGGATGGGGGCCGCCGTAGCTGCAGTCATGACCTCCTCGGAGGGCGAACAGCATCACCAGCCTCGCTGGCCAAGCCGTCCACCTCTGACACGTGGAGCTCCACAACACAGTGCTGTGACACATCCACCTGCATAGCAGGAGGAAGGGCAACCACAGAGAGAGATGCGTCACAGGGGGCACTACCCTTGCCACAGGGTCCACAGACCAAGGCTCAGCTTCCAGGACCTCTCCGAGCAGCAGTGCACACGGAGGCTCAGAGTCACTCGACATGTAGTCGTGGACATCTGCAGCCTCCTTCATGCCGAGCTGCTCCCGGCTGGCCCGAGCACCATCTTCTTACCTGTCGCTGTCAACGTCACCACTGCCCTCAACAACTTCTCCTCCGCATCCTTCCAGGGTGCCACCGGGGACATCGCCGACATCTCTCAGTCGTCTGCACAAAAGAGCCCTGCAAATACACCTACACCCACTCTGCAGTGACACAATGGGTGGCATCAGGTGTGGGTCTTCATTGTGATCCTCAGGAAAGGGCATTATTGCACAAATCAGACAAGATTCGCAAAGACGTGGCAGTAGTGGTGCCAATCTAATATGTAATGTGAGTTGGTCAGAAATTCAATATAAGTAACAACCATGACAAACCCTCAAACACCCTTGTGCATCCCCTTCATGCTCACAACACGTTTGCCTTACGCTTCCTACTGCACATATGTGATGCATGCCCTGTGGCTGCAGCACAGGTAGTGGCAGGTTGAGTGAGGCTGACCGTGAAAGAGATGCATCAGAGAGTGAATATGAGATAGAGCCATGAGATTGTATGAGGATTGGGTTGAGTGGTAGTGGCGGGATGAGTACTGGCGAGGTGAGTAAGTGCAGGTAAGATGAGGATGAGCTTTGAGTGGGTATGAGGGGTGATGTGACAGGGTAGTGTTGGCAGTGCAGAAGGAGATGTGGGGTGGGGGCGGTGATGTGGCAGACAGAATGTAGGGGAATGAGTAAGTGTACTCACTTTGGCTGACCTACTTAGGTCATTGCAGCGCCTCCTGCACTGTATGCAGGTGGGCGATATGTTGGTGGTGCAGGTGACCTCCCCTGCCACCTCGAACCAGGCCTTCCTGGTGCCATAGGCAGGCCGCTTCCTCCTGCCCGCCGGGGGGAAGATCTCTGTCCTCCCCCTCCTCCTCACCCATCTAATGATACCTGGAGTGAGGCATCATTAAACTGGGAGCAGCCTTCCCCCTGGGCTGCTCCATGCTGTAATTTTTGCTATTTGTTGCAGCATCTGTCAGTGGAGGACTGCCCCTTTAAATAGAGCTCCTCCAGCTGACAGAGCTTACTGCGCATGCGCAAGCCCGCCCGACGCGCAGATCAGCAGTGGGGAACCCGGAAGACCAGGTAAGTGGATCCAATTAGGCTGCGATCGCGCGGGATGCAGACTGATTTCACCGGGCGCGTTACCCATGCACCCAATAGCCCCCCCACCACGAACCCGCAGCCCTGGTAACATCAAGCCCCTGGTTACTGTCAGGTCTGTCATATCTCTTGTGGCCTCTGAGATCCTTGTCCAGAAGGATTGGAGTTTAGGGTAAGACCTGAAAGTGTGCAACAGTGTGTCTTTGAGGCCACAACCCCATCAACATTTTTCTGGAAACTAACAGTTCTATACGATTTTGTGCAATTCATGGAGCACGGTGCGATGAATTCAGTATATCATGTTGAATTGGCCACTCTGCATTTCACTAAATGTAGAGGTTGACAGTGTGTGCACCATTCCTGTTACAATTTCATGTTTTCATGGAACCATCCTCTCACTCTGCAGTCTAAGAGCAGTTTCCATAAGTGGACCTTATAGCTTATGATCTCAAAGCTGTATCTTTTCTATAATCTGCCTTTAGAAGAGGAATATATCTGAAGATTAAAAATGAGCCATTTCCAGAAATCTGAATATTGGATATGATGTCGTCTTGTGCTACACTACGAACTCTCTTCAAAATAGCAGACATTAAACACAGACCAGATTATTTACAGACTAAAGCACTAATGTATTTTATTTACAATTAAACAGTGATTTGAAACACAAAGCTTTAGCACATTCTAATAGTACTATGGGGGTGAAATTAGGCTGTGTAGTGCCTAACGACTGCCAGCAGCATGTAAAGTAGGGAGATTATGATGTGAATCAGTGTGCAACACTGGTTTGAAGCAGCCAGCAACATTTGGGAACTCAATGCTCCAGCCAACGCACTGTCTTAACCTCTAACAGCTGAACAGAACTTAAATGGAATGAAGGACTTCCCACCAGCGTTATTTAAAGGGATCATGCAGGAGTTACAGTTAGTTGCTGGATTATTTATTCTGGCTGTTGGTGCAATTGTATGTGTTTTTGGAAGTTTCCTAAATTTGGCTAAAGGTGCAATATTCTATAGAGAGTGGTCTGGCTGGTCTTGCAGTACTGTTAATGGCATTTAAAATAGTGCGCTGGAAAAAGTTGCTTTCAGACATGGGTGGCCTGCTAGGGTTTTCTCTGGGAATTGAACGTAACTGGGAGAATGAAGAGAGGCCACGCAGAGCAGACAAGCTGCTAGAAGAAGGAGGAGGAGGAGGAGGAGGAGGAGCAAAGCACTCAACTGGAGGCCATATCCAAGGGGGATCTTCAGAGAGCATTTCTCTTACCTCAACTTCAGCGACAACCAGTACATCAGACGTCTACGGTTCACTAAAGAGGTCGTGATTGAAATTTGTCAACTGCTGCAGCCACAACTGCAGCCTCAAAGCAGGGCATGGACAGCATTGCCTGTGATTGTCAAGGTGATCATGGCGCTTAATTTTGACGGCTCTGGCTCCTTTCAGGCTGTTGCTGGCAATACAAGCAACATCTTGCATTTTGCAGTTCACTGCTGTACAAGGGAGGTCACTGGGGCTCTGTACACACTCAGAAATAGATTCATCTCATTCCCTCTTGCCAGAGACAAGCACAAGGGTTTGCTCGTATTGCAGGCTTCCACATGGTGCAGGGTGCCATTCTCTATACTCATATTGCCATGTGTGCTCCATGAACAGAAAGGAATACCACTCCCTCAATGTGCAGCTGATGGGCAACCACACCCAACGTATCATGCAGGTCAATGCCCACAATCCTGGCAGGAGTCCTTCATTCTGCGGCAGTTCTCCGTGTCACCTATATTTCAACCAGCACAGCAAGTCAAAGGCCGGCTACTGGGCGACAAGGGTTATCCCTTCATGAAATGGCTCATGATGCCGGTTAGGAACGCACGCACACATGCACAGCAGGCCTACAACGAGAGCCATGCTGCCACACATAACATCATCGAGCACACCATTGGCATCTTCAAGCAATGCTTCCGCTTCCTGGACTGCTCTGGAGGAGCCCCGCAGTACTCAGCTGAATGGGTATCAAGATTTGTCACTGTATGCTGCATGCTGCACAACCTGGCCATAATGAGGGAACAGCCCTTGACACCGCCTATCAGGCGAGAACCTGAGCCAGAGGCAGAGGAAGGGGGGGAAGAAGAGGAAGAGATGGAGAAGCAAGAGACGGAGGAGGAGGAAGTGCTGCAGGAAGTGGAGGAAGAGGTAGTCAGGTCCTGTCTGTCAGGGCTCGCGTGATCAGATGATTAATGAGCGATACCAGTAACCTCAACGACACCTCCCCATTCACCAACAGTCCTACACTCCTTACCTTTCCTCTCCCATATGACCATCAAATCATCCTCCTTATGATTACACATTGCTTCCTCCGTCAGCTCATTGCAGAAATAAAAAACACCACCAAATACAAATTCAAATCCTAATTCAAATTTCTAAACACATGAAATGATGCAAACAAACTGATACTATTCACCTTTCAGCATTCCCTTAGGGTCTGGCGTCCGTGTGTCTTTTCCTTTCCTAGTGCTCCTACGAGGTGCATCCCCAGTGGCTGGAGCATGGGTGGTGGAAGGCTGCTGTCCTTCAATTGAGGAGCGTGCAGATGGCCTTGGAGGATGATCTCGAGCAGCTCTGGGCCAAGGGGGCCCGGATTCAGACTGCACCATCTCAGCCTGGGCTGTGGCAGTCTGGCCTTGCTGGCTGACAGGCAACAACAAGGGCACTAGCAGAGTGGCAGGGGTGGGGTCAATTCTGGTGATCTGTTGGAGAACAGATTGCTGGACTGCTGTGATGCCTTGGAAGCCCCTTTCAAGCTACCCAGAACCACGAGGGCAGCAGTCTGAGCTTCCAAATGCAGCAGTCTGAGCTCTAAATACAGCAGTCAGGCCTTTGATGGCAGATGTTTGTGCTCCAATGGACGCTGTGACATTGGTCATCAGACGCTGCATCATGGTGGGTTCCACAGGTGTGCTGATGGAGGTGACCACCCATTCCCATGTGGGAAAGGATGGGCTCCAAGTTCTGCACAAAGCCCTGTGCCAAGTTGGAGCTGGACTCCTCCATGCTCCTTAACATTGTGCGCAGGCTTTCTGGCAGGCTTTCCAGTGCACCGAGCATTTGGTTGTGTACACCCATCAGCCTTCTTCTGTAGCCTGGTCCATCAAAGTCATAATCTAAATCCTCTGTAGCAGAACTAGTGTGCGACCTCGCCCTCTGCAGGTCCCTCCTCTATCCTAGCCTCTGAAGTATCAATCTCTGAGCTGGTGGCTGCGAGTGTAAGTTCAAGTGGCGATGTGTCGCCATCATCATTGTCTTCTTTCTCCTTCTCCTCTGACTGGGCTGGTTCTAGTTCTTGCATCTGAAATGACAAAGGGATACGGGTTGAGTTGTAGTGAGGGGGGGGAGAAGAAAGTTAGACGTGCATGCTCACACCATCTGCAGCACATGAGTCAGAAAAGATTGTGGGATGAGGCAGAAGTGGGAAGTGAGAAAGAGGCTTAGGTATGCAGAGACCCTCATCATTGATCCCTCCAGCACCGCCAGTGGCCACGGCCCCAGCGATGGCACTTCCAATGATGGCCAGCACTGTCTCCTTCATGGGAGTTAGGACATGTAGGTGTGCTTGTCCTCCATCTGTTCTTTCTTGCTGCATACTGTTATGCGCAACCTTCTCCTGCAAGAAAGAGGGAAGTGTCTCAGTGAGTGTCCGGCAAGATGTTTGGGTGATGTGTCTGTCATGGTTGAATAGCTGCCAGTGTGTGTGACCTGTGAGTTGTGGGTGTGTGGCATGGAGCAGTGGATGAGAACATAAGAACATAAGAAATAGGAGCAGGAGTAGGCCAATCGGCCCCTTGAGCCTGCTCCGCCATTCAATAAGATCATGGCTGATCTGATCCTAACCTCAAATCTAAATTCATGTCCAATTTCCTGCCCGCTCCCCGTAACCCTTAATTCCCTTTACTTCTAGGAAACTGTCTATTTCTGTTTTAAATTTATTTAATGATGTAGCTTCCACAGCTTCCTGGGGCAGCAAATTCCACAGACCTACTACCCTCTGAGTGAAGAAGTTTCTCCTCATCTCAGTTTTGAAAGAGCAGCCCCTTATTCTAAGATTATGCCCCCTAGTTCTAGTTTCACCCATCCTTGGGAACATCCTTACCGCATCCACCCGATCAAGCCCCTTCACAATCTTATATGTTTCAATAAGATCGCCTCTCATTCTTCTGAACTCCAATGAGTAGAGTCCCAATCTACTCAACCACTCCTCATATGTCCGCCCTCTCATCCCCGGGATTAACCGAGTGAACCTTTTTTGTACTGCCTCGAGAGCAAGTATGTCTTTTCTTAAGTATGGAGACCAAAACTGTATGCAGTATTCCAGGTGCGGTCTCACCAAATACCTTATATAACTGCAGCAATACCTCCCATGAGGCTAGTGGTGCAGTTGGTCGGATATATCACTTGAAACTTGAACTCATTCACCTTGACCACTTGTGTCAAATCATTGAACTTCTTCCTGTACTGCATCCATGTTCTTGATGCTATGCTCCTGGGATTGACCTCCTCCGTTACTTCCTCCCACTGTCTCTTGAGCATATGTCTGGAGGGCCTCTTGCCCCACTGTGGATATAGGATGCCCCTCCTTCTCTCCACCTCTTGCACCAAGGCCACCAGTGCATCAGCAGAGAATCTTGGTGCACACTGTCTCCCAGGTGCAGCCATTCCTCAAAGTATCACAGCACAGATTCAGTTTTGAAATGACTCCCACCACTTCTTGCAGCCACAATGCATTTTAAAAGGTGCAGGTTGCCTTTAAGTAATGTTAACCACTCGTGATATCAGTGCCCCCTACTGATGTGTGCAGCCAATCAACAGCGCAGGTAGCGCTACCTGCACGCATCAATCATTTAAAACAGCAGGCAGCAGGAATGTTAGGAGCTGCCTGCATCGCAACCAACAGGCCTGGGTTCATTACGTACCGCGATCCCAGCACCCGTTTTCAGGGGTTAGCCAATTTAATCCCCTACATATCTTCACTGCTACTGAAATGTGAATTAATGGAGAAATTTTGGTCTGCAATTGTGATCGCTCATCAATAGTACTAAAACTTCGCTGCATCAGTGACAGCATTCTGGTGTCTTAAAATGACAACAATTTAACTACAGTAAAAGCAAAGAACTAAGAATGGAAATGAACAGTTATGGCTGCCCCTAGTGACTCAATGCGCTGCCGAGCGTGGTAGCATGTCAAACAGATCTGGAAAATCCCATTTTGATCCCTAGTCAGTTCTGAGTTAACCATCCTAAACTAGGTCAGCAGTAGGGATGTTGCAGCTGATCTCAATATCAATATATTAGGCTGCAGAGAACAATCAGCCAAGGTTTCTGCTCCTGATCACTAATGAGCACAACAGTAAAATTAGCTATCAGACAAGGACAGGATCAGACTCTGCTGAGATGACCCCCACAGTTGAACAACCTGAAAGTTCACAATGCCTAAGCTTATATGTGAAGAATGGTTACTTAGACAAAGTACCAGAGGGCTGCTCTCACTCAAAGAACTGTACCCCATCTTCAAGATTTGCTTGCTTTGTTGCTAATGCCAGACAGTCATTCCTCTATATACTGTGGCATTTCCATTGTTTAGCGTCACACACACTGTATGTTACAATTAGTGATGATGTTTGATTTTGTGCAACTCTCTTCGTAAATATACATTCCCAGTGGGTGCACTGGGTTCAAATACCTGATTCCAACAACACCATCTTGGAAATAGGATAAGACTGGAGTGACATGACTAGTTACTTATATCATTGAAAAAAAATTTCTAAACTTCAGAATGATATCCCAGACATCAGAGTTCTAATAAGGCCTAATTATTATTTTATTGAACTCTGCAAATTGCGTTTGGATAGAGCCATTAGTTGACAGATGTTGGCAGGTCTCATGTTGAGGCCACTGTACAGCACTGTGGGGGTCGCAGTGATCTGTCCACACTCATTGCAATTATAAACCTGCCTCTTTCACAAAGTGTCCTCTGAGAATGAAGAGCCTTAGGCTTTGCCTGTCATTTCTTGTCAAGTATTTCCTGAGGCCATTACAACCTTGCTGAGGTCAGAACTTTTCCAACAGGAGAGATTATTTTACAACTCTATTAGACTTCATAACCAATGATAGGAACAGAGCAATGTGCATTTTTTCACACTTGATGTACAGACCTAGGTGACATTTCCTTCCAATTTTCAGAGAACTTTATTAAAAATAATAGACACTTGACAGATTTAGAGTATATTGACATGACTGACTTCTCTGTCTAGCTACTGACAAATGACAGCTTTGGGATAAGCCCCTGAGAATAGTGATTGGTACTAATGCCAACATAACTTTGCTGCCAGAATTTAGAATCATAGAAAGGCTACAGCACGGAAGGAGGCCATTCGGCCCATCGAGTCCGCGGCAGCTTTATGCAAGAGCAATTTAGGATAGAAAATCATAACCATCTGCCTTTCTCACTCTGCTGACTCCTAATTGTTGGTTTAATTGAGTCTAAATAACTGGATCTATGTATCAGTGCTAGTTGTTAACTATGAACTCCGAGTAATTCCATCACAAGTGGATCTACTAGTCAAAAGACATTTTACAGCTACCATTAAATCTTATTATGTGCTAGTGCTAACGGGAAAATTTAGCCCTACCACCAAACATATCAAAATAATACCAGAATAAACCTCAATTTGACAATTCAACCAAAGTTGTGGCTATTGAAAAGTGAAAAGCTTCTGGAATCAGCTGTCCTGTGTTAACCGCTTTAATCCTGTGGATTCTATCTTTCCTTTACATATTATTGTATTATTTCAGTAATGTAGAAAGTTCTGATTCATAAACATAACTTTCTGTTAGCACATTTTGCAAATATGTTTGTTCATAGTAATACAGTAATGCTATTAGGATGAATTACATTATAAAATTAAAAAGACAGCAATTGCAACACAGTCATTGATCTACAATTATAAATGACAGTATTGGGCTTAGCTGTGATGGTCTCCGTGGTCAAATAGCTCGATAACACTGAAGCCCAGACCTTCCAACTGGGGTTATCTTTAACTTAAAATAACACCAATCATAAAATCTAGCTTGAATGTCTAGATTCACTTATGAAGATGGCAATTGGCAAGGCCAATGCCCATATATCTCAGTCCAGCAAGAATTAGTGTTTTAAAGAGGGAACGGGAGAAGACTGGCAATCTTCACCCCTCCCAAAGACAGAGGGCCTGAAATTCCTGGGGCCAGAGAGGGCAAAGAGTGGGTGCATTACCTGCGGGGGGAGGGGGGAGTCTCGAAATTGGGATTTGCGACAGGGTCTGTGTCCTTCTGTGTTGGCGCACGGGAGTCTTGCTTTGCTGCATTTCGATCAACTGAGACTGCACCCCAGGTTTTCAGAGTCAGAGAATCTACTGAGACCTTGCATGTTCTACTTCTAAGTTTCCGTTATTCTCTATGTAATATAACACCCTTTCAAGCTTATCCCATCGTCCTTTCTAAAGCATTGAATCGTTAACATTGTTCTTTCTTTAAATCTACTTCTAGATTTTCTCAGATTAAGGGATGAGATTCCTCTGTATTAGAGATAGGACACATGCTAAATTAAGATGTAAAATGGGTTAAGATGTAATCATTTTGTGCGTAAGCATTAAAGAACTCATCGCTAATTCTTGCCCACACTCCTAGAATTACTCCAGGCACTACAGCAGTTAAACACATGCTAAGAATTTCTTTTTTCTTTGCTTGTTAAGCAGCAATTAATGAGAAACATTCAAATTTATTCATGCTTGTCTTTAAGTGCACGTGGAGTTAATTATATCAGCATTAAAGTGTTCGCTAAGGCAGTGGGCAAAGTTGTTAGAAGTTCTACATAGGGGAAAGCAGAGACATTGAAAGGACTGACTCTTCTGTTTTAATTCACATGGCACCACGGGCGCTTCAACAAATCACAGTGCACTGGACACATCAGAGGAGGAGGAGGAAGAGAAAGAGGAAGGACCAGCGCCAGAGGAGGCTCAAGGAGGTCCAAAGATGCAGGAAGAGAGCTGCCAGGACCTGCTGCTACTCCAAGCAATATGACTTCCGCTGGTGACACAGCTACTTAGACCTCACTGAGGAGATCAGTGTGAGGAGGCTAGACCTCATTAAGGAAGATACAGATGAATTGAGCCATCTCCTGGAATCAGACTGCAGTCAAAGAGCAGCACCAGCTAGAAGTGGTAAATATTAAGACAGCACTCAACTTTTTTTGCCGCACATTATTTCCAGACAACAGCAGGCAACTTGGCAAAGATTAGTCAGTATGCAGTTACCAATGCATAATCCAAGGTCACAGATGTCCTGTTTGATACACAGGTGCCTAAATTAAATTCAGCATTAAGGTGAACTGGCAGCAGAAAAGGGACACAGGATTTTCTTTGAAAGATGTGGCATCATCAGAGTGCCATGAACTGCACCCTTACGGCATTTCCAGTACATGCGCAACATCTCACGGCCTTCATCAACTGAAAAGGATATCACTCATTGAACGTCGAGATGATCTCCAACCACTTCAAGAATATTCCGCCTACCAGCGCCCAGTTTTCAGAGACTGCCCACAATGCCTGTATCTGAAGAAAATCATTGATTCCTCATTTATTCCAGGGTGACAACAGTTTGAACATTTGACTCCTCACAGATATGGGTTAACTGCTTGAAACATGGCTTACGATCCCTACATAAGTCCTGCACATGATAGCAAAGAAAACACATGTGAGAGGCAAGAACTTTATTGAGCAGACAATTGCAGTGCTGAAAGGGTTCCAGTGTTTGAACCATACCAGAGGTCTTCAACAATATATCCAGAGTGAGCTGGCAGAATGATAGCGGTGTGTGGCATGCAGGAAACAACACCAGTGTGCCAGGCTCTGATTCTTCAGATTTAACTTAACATTCTGTTTTCTCTTTGTTCTTATGAACTATTCCTTATTATATTGTTTGTCTGGAAAATATTATTTTGGGAAAAAATGTCTGCAATGTTGTGTTGTGTTTCTATTTCAGTACAGTAATTGTCAGGAGTGTATGTTTATTGTGATGTGCCTCTGTGCTTTCTCCTTGTGATGCATATGCTAGTGCATGTGGTGCTTCTACTGCACTACTCCTACATGATAGAAGTAAGTGTGGAAGCTGTTTGGAAAGTCTGCTGTAAAGTTCCTTGTGATTCAGGTGACCACCTACCTTGATCTGTTGCAGACCCAGGTGACGCTGCATGTGTGCCAGTATTAGTCCGTCTTATTCTGGATGCAAGGGTTTTCTTGCTTTTGGGGGTTTCTCTGTCACATGTCCAGAGACAGGTGCAGGAAAGGGACCAGTGATGATTTGAGAACCATCTACCTGTTCCTGTGAGATGCCCTGTATTGACTCCGCCGGAGGCTGACTTCTCACACTGGCCATTGACCTGCCTGAACACAGACTGCTGCACTGCAAGGCCCCAAACCTCTCACTCATTGTTCTCAGGATTCTGTTCAAGTCAATCTTTATTGCGACATGGAGTCTGGACCTCAGCATCATGAGAGCACCAATGGGAGCATTCCTGAGAGATGCTCCAGATGCATTCAGTGCCCGCATGCTTGAGATCTCCTCTGCAATGCTACTAATTCTTCATGGTGCTTAAGGCACCCCTGTTCTTTACAAGCCAAACTGGGCAGTGAGCCCCAAGTGCATTGTGCTCTGCATGGTGGTACTCAACTGGTGCGACTATTCATACTTCTAAATTATCGCCTATTTCATAGCTGGGCCTGTGAGGTCAAAATCACAAAGTGACTGCAGTGAGACTGCAGTAATGCTATGCCTTGGCTCAGCTACTAACTCTGCTTCTTCTACAATCATGAGAAGAGGCTCACCTTTTCTAAATCAGTACAACCTTCCAGAGTTTGTGTCTGGTATGGACCTAACAGCACTGTGGGAGAACCTTTACCACAAGGATTGCAGCGGTTCAAGAAGGTGGCTCACCACCACCTTCTCAAGGGCAATTAGGGATGGGCAATAAATGCTGACCTTGCCAGCGATGCCCACATCCCATGAATGAATAAAAAAAAATGTGCTGCAAGTCACAATGACGCTAAGTGCTGTGGTGGGGCTTTTTGCTGTGAGGGACCAGTTTGCTGATCCTGAAGTTCAGCCATATCTGTAACATATGGAAAAGGACACATGCTAAGTACTTGTGCATAATCAGACAATACATAGAATCATAGAATAATACAGCAAAGAAGGAGGCCATTTGGCCCATCATGTCTGTGCTGGCTCCCTGAAAGAACTACCAATTAGTCCCACTCCCCTGCTCTTTCCACAGAGCCCTGCAAATTTTTTCTTTTCAGTATGTATCCAATTCTCTTTTGAAACTTACCATTGAATCTGCCTCCTTGCAGAGCACAATTGCCCTTTCAGGCAATGCATTCCAGATCATAACGACTTGCTGAGTAAAAAAATGTCTCCTCATCCCCACCCCCCCCGCCGGGCTCTATTGCCAATTATCTTAAATCTGTGTCCTCTGGTTAACGACCCTCCTGCCAGTGGAAACAGTTTCTCCTTATTTACTCCAATCAAGACCCCTAATAATTTTGAACACCCTTTTTAAATTCTTTAACATTCTTTGTTCTGAGGAGAACAATCCCATGTTGCAGCTCACAATGGTCACTGGAGTACACCTGCAGAAAAACATTTGCAAAGACAAGGTATGTAATTAGAGTTGTACAAACCTGGAACATGTTCCTATCTTCCAGCTTGGACACCTTATGCTATGTATGGCTTCCCAGCTGATGACCTTTATTATTGCCTCCTCAGAGGTTTTAGTTATTCAGTCCATTGCATGGTGATTTCAATGTCTTCTGTTATAAACACCCTTTTTCTGTATTCTGAAGAATATGGTTTGAATGAGCAGATATATTCTATTGTGTGCATCATTTTATGGTCTTAGGCATAGCTGACCTGAACTAAAAAGTACCTTGCCCAGGGTGTGCTTTAAGAAAAACAAAGATCTTAACTCCCACTTAACATATTGCTGTGACTTACTTCCCTTCACAGGGAGCTTTCTGGGGTCATGGGGAGGTTTCCTGTTTAGAGTGGGAATGGTAGGCACCCACACCATTAGGGGGCATCAAGTGTGCCTGCCATATTTGAGATCTGGAAAGTTCCGACACCCCGGGGTGGGGTGGGAGGGAAATTGATGCCCTCACTAGGAAACAATTTATAGATGGCCCCAGGTCCCCGCTGTAAATGGGGGATGCTTTAAAATTTATTTTTAAAAATCCTGTTGCCAGATCTTCAGAGATCCAGGACAGGATCCGGGTCCAGTCCTCCAGGTGGACCAAGGTAACTTGGGTCGATGGCGTCTGCAAAAAGTCTATCCATGGGTCCATGGAAAATCTATCAGCTGAATTGGGACGTAAGTCAGGGTTCAGCCTGGGCAGCAGTATGCAGTGAGCACAGTGACTATGAGTGGAGCTATGGAACTTTTGCAAAGCTGATTGATAGGTGGCTGGGTCTGTTTTATAATTCTAGCAAAATTGAAGACTCATTTTAATAACATATATTTAGATTTTAGTTATATTTATGAAATTAAATTATTACCTTTCCGCCGCACAAGTATGCTCTGTGATAACTCAGGGTAGTGTCCTAGGCCCAACCATCTTCAGCTGCTTCATCAATGACCTTCCCTCCATCATAAGGTCAGAAATGGGGATGTTCGCTGATGACTGCACAGTGTTCAGTTCCATTCGCAACCCCTCAAATAATGAAGCAGTCCGAGCCCGCATGCAGCAAGACCTGGACAACATCCAGGCTTGGGCTCATAAGTGGCAAGTAACATTCACGCCAGATAAGTGCCAGGCAATGACCATCTCCAACAAGAGACAGTCTAACCACCTCCCCCTGACATTCAACGGCATTACCATCACCGAATCCCCCACCATCAACATCCTGGGGGTCACCATTGACCAGAAACTTAACTGGACCAGCCATATAAATACTGTGGCTATGAGAGCAGGTCAGAGGCTGGGTATTCTGCGGCGAGTGACTCACCTCCTGACTCCCCAAAGCCTTACCACCATCTGCAAGGCACAAGTCAGGAGTGTGATGGAATACTCTCCACTTGCTTGGATGAGTGCAGCTCCAACAACACTCAAGAAGCTCGACACCATCCAAGATAAAGCAGCCCGCTTGATTGGCACCCCATCCACCACACTAAACATTCACTCCCTTCACCACCGGCGCACTGTGGCTGCAGTGTGCACCATCCACAGGATGCACTGCAGCAACTCGCCAAGGCTTCTTCGACAGCACCTCCCAAACCCGCGACCTCTACCACCTAGAAGGACAAGAGCAGCAGGCGCATGGGAACAACACCACCTGCACGTTCCCCTCCAAGTCACACACCATCCCGACTTGGAAATATATCTCCGTTCCTTCATTGTCGCTGGGTCAAAATCCTGGAACTCCCTCCCTAACAGCACTGTGGGAGAACCGTCACCACACGGACTGCAGCGGTTCAAGAAGGCGGCTCACCACCACCTTCTCGAGGGCAATTAGGGATGGGCAATAAATGCTGGCCTTGCCAGCGACGCCCACATCCCGTGAACGAATAAAAAAAACTATCATATTTCTGTGCTGCCACCTAGTGGCTTTTTAGTGGAACTGCAAGCTGACTCTTGGCTAAAACATACGCTGGAAATTTCCTCGGGGCTTCTCCCGCTCCGCTATAACTTTGGTGGAAGTTTGGTGGAAATCCTGTTTAACGGCAGTGGAGTAGGAGAATCCCTAAAGAAATTCCTAGTGACAGTACCAGTGATGTTACTGTGACATATATTTAACACTGGAAATGCCAAACCACTGCTATCTATGGACATGATAAGGAATGCAGACAAATGTTGGCAATCTTAAAATGGGTTTTCCTAATAACAGCAGTTTTCAATTCATTTTGAGGTGCAATTTTGAGATCCATACATCACTTTTAATATACAATAGTATGAAAAAAAATACACAACAATAATTGTATTATTTGTATTGAGAAATATATTAAAGATGATGGTCAACTGCGAGCAAATCATAAGTAGAACTCTGGCGATTTGGCTTTCCAGGGTAAATGGCAGCTCACTATTCACTACTTTGGATAAGTTTGGGTTTGTCGGAGGGTGGAATGGTGGGGTGCGAGGAGACAATGCCATTTAATGTTTCCAGGAGTGTGAAGCTGTAATGTCTGTATCGATACAATTGATTGTGTACAATCAATAACTGACCTTAGCTGGGCTGGGCGGCTGATTGTATTGTATATCTTTGTTGCCCTTAAGTAATGTTAATAATGTATCTTTCAAGCAAGGTCCACAATATTACCTGTTCAGGCTTGCATATATGCTAGAATAAAATATTGATCTTAAAATTATTTTTCAAATCAGTTACTGTACTAGTAAAATGGTACAAGAATCATTACATTAATTATTACCTTGTATTAAGTTGTTTCTATTGCCAGTATAATATCTGAACAGATACATAGTTATCATTGAGTTTCTTGCACCTTTAAGCAGTTTATTTAAATTTTCCCCATTTATCCTTCATATCAAAACTGCTCCCTAGTACTTTTGCCATTTCCATTTCAGACCTCCCTGAATTTTAAACCATCTCTTTCATCCTCATGTGTCATGTAAATGTAAACATGGGGTCGTGACCTGATCTGCTGAACCTATATTATATCCCATCCGACTATACCAACTCTTCTGCATGCCTTTCCAAGACAACTCAATCAGACACCATTTAGTACCACAGCTGGCATACCTCTGTAATTGTCCAACACATCCTGTCAGATATCCATTTGTTTAGATATGGGCTCTTATCATCCGTGAGATTACACCACGGTGCCTCATCACAGAGCTGCGTCACTATTTTTAGACAATTTGTTTTCTCTATTCAAGAATTCCGTGAATTGAAATGTACTCTATTCCAATATCTCTTTTATAAGCCATATCTACTTCACTACTTTATTTCACTTATACTAAAATCAATGAAATGAAAATTGGGAGAGATGTGTAACGGGTGGTTGATTTGGCATCGGCCCTTTTACACTATTGCCCAAAGTCAAAATGACCCCCATTTAGTCTAAGTAGTGAGACTGGGTTGAGATTGCTGCAATTCCAATTATTTCTTCCTTTTAGTGGAGATCTATGTAGAACCATTTATCTTCATATATCCACCTAGATTTTCATATAGTTTATAATCAGTCTTCATTCTCATGCTCTTCAATGTGACAGTGATGGTGCTGTTATACTGCAGGTACTGTTGCTATTTGCTTAAAGTGAATCAGAGCCTGAAACCCTTATTCATTCTACTGGCTCTATGCTGGTCTGGCCTGGCAAAGTCCAACTCTCCATATAGATGTAAGCATGTGCAGTGTCCAAATGACAGCTATATTCTTAATATTTGTGAACGGCTGATGGAACTGTCCAAACAGTCTAACAAACAACCTGGGAACTTCTTATAGTTTGCTTTGCACTGGTTGCAGTTATATTGTGAAACAACATCCATGAGATGCTTTCACAATTTTTTTTCAGGATTCAAACTAAACACCCAAATTGTACCATGTGGATTACATTCATGTAAAACTGGTTTGTATCAGTGAAAAATGTGTACTGTAACTAGCTAGCAGCATGTAACAGACTAATCCTGTACCAACTTTTTCAGTCTCTAAGATCTGCATTTTTTGATTCAGAAATTATGTCGGTTTAAGAGATCATAATGGGAAGTTTAATTAGCCTCTGAGAGACAAGATGAAAATCATGCTCAAGGTGAACATTTTTGCTGACACACTCCATCACATTGTTGTGAGTGAAAACCATTAATGTTCTTCATCCGAGCATCTTTCTTTTTTTCCATCGAGTTTTTTCTTGCTATAGCTGCCAGCCATTCAATGATAATGGAGATTCTGATAACGTTTTGTTAATCTGATGACTTTCCGAGCCAGAAATTCTGTTTGGGTCCAAGGATGCAGAGTGAGCAGATTATCTGCTTGCAGCCGGAAACTGCTGCAGAACGCGGTCCTGCTAGGATTCCACCTTGTTTTTCTAGCTTTCTGGTGGAGTGCCACATGGGTGGATCTTCTGCATACCCTTCCACCACCCCCTCCCCCCCCACCATGTAAATAAGGCGTAACTGGTGAACCTCCTAGGCCACCCTGGGAATTCCACCCAATACATCCTTATAAGGCCTCAGTCGAACTTTTGACAGTTTACCAAGCAAACATAATCGATCCCAGAGGGGATCTATTACCTTAATCAGAAGCCCCGCTGGCTCCACTGGGAAAAAATACTTTTTTCGTTGGGCCCTTTTCACGCCTCTCTTCCGCCCTCGGAGTGGCATGGAGCTGCTCCCATTCTCCAGGACTCTATCAGGGCAGGTATCACTGATGTGCGCTTACAGGTATCAGCATCCCAATCCACCCATGGAAATGACTCAGCTTCTAGGATTTGGAATGGGCTCTGTGTCATTGTGTTTGGGCGGCCGGGAGTCAAATCTCCCCCAGCAGAGTGGATTCCAAGAATTTTGATCTCTCTATTTTGAATCTGCTTTCCAATCTCTTCCCTCTGTCATCTCTTCATTGTGATCCTCCCTTGCTTTGTTGTTTATCTCTTCACTCAAGGCAGCTAGCAGTGACCTGTTTAGTATTTTGCTGAAATACTCAATCTGCGTTGTGTGAGTCTGGCTCAATTGGTAGGGCTAGACAGATTGGATGCAGGGAGGATGTTTCCCCTGGCTGGGGGGGTCCAGAACGAGGGGTCACAGTCTCAGGATACGGGGTAGGACATTTAGGACTGAGATGAGGAGAAATTTCTTCACTCAGAGGGTGGTGAACCTGTGGAATTCTCTACCACAGAAGGCTGTGGAGGCCAAGTCACTGAATATATCACTGAAGTCACTGAAGAAGGAGCTAGATAGATTTCTGGACACAAAAGACATCAAGGGGTATGGGGAGAGAGCGGGAATATGGTATTGAGATAGAGGATCAGCTATGATCATATTGAATGGCGGAGCAGGCTCGAAGGGCCAAATGGCCTACTCCTGCTCCTATTTTCTATGCTTCTACGTTTCTATGTACCACCTTGTCTTTGTTTCAGTGGGTTGTCCGTTCAATCCACACTCCAGGATTTGAGCAGATAAAAAAGGCCAACACTGCTGCACTGTAGACGATGCCACCATGTGGATATGATGTTAAATCCAGGCACCATTTTCCAATTCCAGTGGAGCTGGTGGACATTACTTGAAAAAGAAGGACAATGAGTACTCCCAGTGTCTTGGCAAACAACACCACCAAAAATAGATTAAGTAAGTATTTACCTTATTGCTGTTCATGGGATCTTGCTGTGTGCAAAATGCCAACGAATAATGAACACAAATCATTGAACTTAAAAGTACTATCTACTCCGATTAATTCAAAGTCATATTTGGCTCCAATAAAGATCAAATCAACCAGTAATTTGAATTAAGCAACTTTGAATTAAAAGGAGTATACGATAATTCATTGTGTGTGAAGCATTTTGATATGTTTATGAGAGGTATAATAAAGCACAATATAAATGAAGCTTATTTGCATGTCCCAGTTGCACCCCTAGGGAAGACCTGCTTCCTGGCAGGGCCTTTCACCTGGAAAAAGAGATGGAAACACAAGTGCAGCTGCAAGACTCGTCACTGGCCTCAGGATCTGAAGATCATTTGGGAGGCTGTGAAAGAAGGTTGCACTTACTTTCTCAGTTGCCTTACTACGTGGTGCCCTCAGTTTCTCCGGTCTGAGGGGGCTCAGTAGAAAAGCCCAGTGACAGCTTCTTGAGCAGTCCCTGCACCTTTATGTCAAAGATTGAGGAAACTGGTGGGAGAGCTGGGAAAGTAGTCATCCCAACGCATCTCCTGCCTCCCCCTGGACTGTACCTGCTAAAAGCACGTGCCCAGATCTGCCACTCTGGGGAAGCCCCAGAAATCTCAGGGCAACGCAAGGGGACGCTAAGACCCAGTATTGTAGGTCTCTGTCATATTTTCCTGTGATTTGCACCCATAAATAAGGGTTCTTCAGGAGACATCATCCATAACAAAGATATCCACTTGATTGGGACCCGTACCAGTGGACTCAATATTCACCCTCTCCACCACTGGCAGACTGTACTGTAGTAAGTGCTACCTACAGGATTCACTGCAGCAACTCACTGCAAAGGGAGAAAGACAGGTTAAGTGAGTGGGCGAGAAGCTGGCAGATGGAGTATAAAGTGGAGAAATGTGAAATTATCCACCTTGGTAGGAAGAACAGAAAAACAGTCTCTCACCTTTTAGAAAATATTCTAAGAAAGGTTGGTAGTCAGAGTGATTTGAGTATCCTTGTACATGAAACACAAAAAGTTAACATGCAGGTACAGCAAGCAATTAGGAAGGCAAATGGTATGTTAGCCTTTCTTGCAAGGGTGTTGGAGTATAAGAGTAGGGAGGTCTTGCTGCAATTATATAGGGCTCTGGTGAGACCACACCTGGAGTACTGTGTACAATTTTGGTCTCCTTACCTAAGGAAGGATATACTTGCAAAGAAGTTTCACTAGATTGATTCCTGGGATGAGAGGGTTGTCCTATGAGGAGAGATTGAGTAAAGTGAGCCTATACTCTCTGGAGTTTAGAAGAATGAGAGTTGATCTCATTGAAATGTATAAAATTCTGAGAGGGCTTGACAGGATAGATGCTGAGAGGTTGTTTCCCCTGGCTGGAAAATCTAGAACTAGGGTCATAGTCTCAAGATAAGGGGTCAGCCAATAAGGACCGAGATGAGGAAAAATTTCTTCACTCAAAGGGTTGTGAATCTTTGAATTCTCTACCCCCGAGGGCTGTGGATGCTCAGTTGTTGAGTATATTCAAGACTGTGGTTGATACATTTTTGGACATTAAGGAAATCAAGGGATATGGAGATAGGGTGGGAAAGTGGAGTTGAGGTCGAAGATCAGCCATGATCTTATTGAATGGCAGAGCAGGCTCGAGGGGTCATATGGCCTACTCCTGCTCCTATTTATTATGTTCTTATGTTCCTTCCCCGCTCTCACAGCTCACAGAAGCCTGGGAAAGACTGCTGCAGTTGTTGCAGCTCACCAATGAAGCAAGTTGCCATCCAAAAGCGAATAGTTTGTGGGTGAGTTTATAACTAATGTGTACGGATGGAAAGCATTTGTTGGTGGATGGGTGACGGGGGGTGTTGTGCGTGGAGCAGTACTGCAGTTGGTAGGATGAGCCACTTGACCATTGAATTCACTCACCTTGACCACTCATGTCAAATCATTGAACTTTTTCCTGCACTGCATCCGCATGCTCGGTGCAATGCTCCTGGCATTCACTTCCAGGGTCATTTCCACCCAGTACCTCCGCAGCTGGTGTCTGGAGGGTGTCCTGCCACCCTGCGAATACAGGATGGCCCTCCGCGTGGCCACATTCTCCACCAAGGCCTCCAGTGCATCATCGGAAAATCTCGGTGCACACTCTCTGGCAGGTCCAGCCATTCCACTCGTCTTCCAACACTGATTGCATTGACTGTGCACCTCCCCTTTAAGAGGTGCAGGCTGCCTTTAAGTGGTGCTGGCCACGCCCCATATTGAGCCCTCAACTGGTGCTTGCAGCCACTCAACAGTGCAGGCAGAAATCAGGGAGATGATCCGGCAGCACGAATCTCAATGAGCAGGCGTGGGTTAATCATGCACTGCCATGCCTGCGCCTGGATTCGGGGGTTATCAAATTTAACTCCCTATGTTCTCTGAAGAACAATGATTCATGCAATCGGTGACACCAGAGGGGCTAAGAGCAATGCAGTGAGTGCCGAATTAATACAAGTGCAGGACGATGCATCCTTTAACAACGTGTGTAGTTTAGGAATGAGTTTTGTCTTAGAGCAGCAGTTTATTTGTCTCATAACAAATGAGGAACAGAAACGAAACTGACTGACTAACACGCATCTTTCTGTGAAACACTTACATAGATCAATTTAAAGCACAGACACAAGTGATGTATGTGGTCTAATAATGACTTGGCCAAGGCATTGAAGGAATTTTCAGAGCTGATAATTAAACCAGGAACAATTAGTCAATCAAACATCAAGTGATTCATTGTTCAGCAGACTGTTTAACCAATTACGTGAGACTGAGAGACATAACCACATAATAGTCACCATCAGAATGAATATTCTGATCATCAACAACTTCAGGCGCAATCTGAACACTATAAGCTAATTGCTTATAATTAACTAACCCTAACTCTAACTAATCCTCTCATAACAAACCCTAAGCCTCATAAATGGTTTAAATGGGCAATTCATTTAACAATTAAATGAGCCACTTGGATGGATAAGATGGGCTATTGGAGTGAATCTCCTCAGGGCTTCTCTTGCTCTACTGCTTTACCTTCGCCGGAGGTGCAGCGGAAATCCATTTACACATATAAACGGTCTTTCTGCCGAACTCCCGCCGATGTTACGACAGTGGAGTGGAAGAAGCCCCAAGGAAATTTGTTGCAAGGCAGTAACATATAGAGGGACTAAGAAGTCAACGTAAACAGTAGTGTGAAACTTGAGGGATTTGCCCTATTTTGATAAGGCCAATAGGGTGGTGTTGCGGAAAGCCCAATGCATGAGGGGTTTGTCAGAGTCACCTGAACGTCAAGATGTGCTTGTGTCTTATAGAATAGTCTTTTATGTTCATTTACATAGTTTACATAGATGCAGTTCATGGGTTTGTTTTTATTCTGTGGTTGTGCCAGATACATAGAATTAAATTAAAATTACAATGGGCCAAATCTTGATGGAGAAATAATAAGAACATAAGAACATAAGAAATAGGAGCAGGAGTAGGCCAATCGGCCCCTCGAGCCTGCTCCGCCATTCAATAAGATCATGGCTGATCTGATCCTAACCTCAAATCTAAATTCATGTCCAATTTCCTGCCCACTCCCCGTAACCCCTAATTCCCTTTACTTCTAGGAAACTGTCTATTTCTGTTTTAAAATGTTAACGCCATTATTAATGTGCAATCAGCCAGAAAGTTCAGGGGATGAAGAGATACGCCGTGAGTTGCGAATCTCCAGGACTTGCTGGTCGATTTACTCCGCTCCATCATTTGCTTTGCATAAACAGCATCTCACCCTTAGCCTCCCCGTTATTTTTAAGAACTTTCAGGACTTGCACATTAATTGCCCATTAAACTCACTGCAGAAAGTTAGGGCTCATAATTAATAGCATAAGTACACTTTTAACAATGCAATACTATGCTAATCACTCTCTCCCATCCAGAAAGGCAACAATTTAAACTGTTGAGTCTCATTCCTGCATGTACTAAATTGTTGTTAGAGATTTTTAAAATGTCAAATTAAAAAATTTTACATTTTTTTTCTTACTTTTCCTTTCTGTCTCTTTTTTCTCTCTCTTAATCCAATCTTTCTTTCCCTCTATTTCTCTTTCTGTACCTGATTTGACTCTAATTCACCCTATTTCCTTCTCTGTCATTTCTCTGCTTCTTTTTCAATCCTCAAATCTCAATGGTTAAGGAGATAGACTGTTGTTCCTGCCATTCTCTAAGGTCCCAGATGCCTGCTTGTCCTCGCCTCGCTGTTACCAGCTCGCACTTCCAGTAAGTTAGGGCCCAAAACAATTTTGAGACGAAGGGTGCAGGAAATCTTTTAACTAACGGCGTATGCCGCGAGGTGCCCCACTCCATCAAGATTTGGCCCATAATCTCATTTCTATCTCAAAAGACAGGGCAAGTGATGTGTTCTCAGCTCTGTGCCAATACTGCTCTGTGACCTGCTCCTGCAAGGTCCAGCAGACAAATGGAATGCCTTTACTTCTCAGCTTCCATTGGTGGCATGGCTGAGATTGAGAACTCAGCATGTGGAGAATAAAGAGCCTGAGCCTATCACTCTACTGTTCCACCTACAAGACTACCAGTATACTTAGCAAATTGTTTGAAACTCATTCTACATTAATCTCTCTAGTCTGTATCCAACCATAAGCTACAGACGTGAGACTCCATCAGATGACATAAAATATGTACAAACAACAATAACATATCATACTAATAGCTATTTGCAAGGACTGACCGAGTCTGAATGTTGAATTGTGCATTGTTTCTAAAGAAAAAAATCCCTTATGATTTCCTCTCTTTCTTTCACGTGCTGAAGTACAGTTCAACAGACATTACCGCTCCCCTGGAATCTCCCCAAGCGACTATTCAATAGTGAGTTTAGATAGTGTCTGTCAGGAGGCTATTTGTTCATGGGGGGAGTTACAGCCAAACACGATCCTATTCTCACTCAAGATACATGCAAACTAATCAACACACATATACACACGCACACACTCCTGTAGAGGCCATTAAATGGTAATCAAGAGCAGGAAAACTAACTGATTTTTCCTTTCCATAGTTCGGAGAAACTGAGGACAATTTATAGAGGATAATATTCACCTTTACTGCCTGGGCAGTAATCTGGTAGATAGGATTGCCTGTCTGATGTAGAATCTGCCCCATTTTCATTCCATTAATTTCAGGAAGACCAAGGGACATTTTATTTCCCTAGGAAAGAAAACAAACATCCTTGCATATGAAAACGCCTCAGGCTGTTTCTCACTGATAAATAAGTTGCACACTAAACTTTCAATGCTTTAAGCTCTGTACCCTAATTAAGGACATTAAGGCCCACTCCAAATAAAAAAATCTTCTGACTGATCTATTCTCATCTCCTGTCCACTCCTTAAACAGGAATGCCAGAGAATCAATTGGGATTATTTCATAGTGGGGTTCTAACAATTTGGATTGATCTGTCATGAGAAATTTTTGCATTAGTCTCAGATATTTGCAACATTACCCATTAAGCATTACCCATCTTCTGGGCACAGTAGAATAAAGAGCATGTGTTCTGCTGAGGGGATTGCTTCCTTTAGAATTAACCAAGCTTATCTCCAAGTTATTGGGCAGATTCAACTCTGTAACTAAACTTAAACCCTGGGTCATGTAAGCACGGGTTTGGTGATTGCGTCCTTCCTATCAATTTTTTCAGCTTTGTTTCACAATTCCATTAAAAAATTAGAATTATTGAGTCGAAGTGATAGCATGATGAATACATAGTTAAGCAAGAACATTTCATACACCTTTCAGGTGTCATGTTCATGGTTTTTATCTGACCTGCCATGGACAAAAGAAACAAACTCATCCTGGAGCTGTGTAATATTTGATTTTGGACATAGTCCTGCTATTATTGACCTAAACTATCCCTGCTGAAAATTAACTATATCACACTCCAGATCATTACTTTAAAAAGTATGTAAAAAGAAGAACCTCCAATTTGCTTTAGGAACATAGGAACAGGAGTAGGCCATTCAGCCCCTCATGCCTGCTCCGCCATTTGATAAGATCATGGCTTCTATGACTCTATAGGATTGCAACGGGATCTTGATAAATTGGGCCAGTGGGCCGAAGAATGGCAGATGGAGTTTAATTTAGATAAATGTGAGGTGATGCATTTTGGTAGATCGAATCGGGCCAGGACCTACTCCGTTAATGGTAGGGCGTTGGGGAGAGTTATAGAACAAAGAGATCTAGGAGTACAGGTTCATAGCTCCTTGAAAGTGGAGTCACAGGTGGATAGGGTGGTGAAGAAGGCATTCGGCATGCTTGGTTTCATTGGTCAGAACATTGAATACAGGAGTTGGGATGTTTTGTTGAAGTTGTACAGGACATTAGTAAGGCCACACTTGGAATACTGTGTACAGTTCTGGTCACCCTATTATAGAAAGGATATTATTAAACTAGAAAGAGTGCAGAAAAGATTTACTAGGATGCTACCGGGACTTGATGGTTTGACTTATAGGGAGAGGTTGGATAGACTGGGACTTTTTTCCCTGGAGAGTAGGAGGTTAAGGGGTGATCTTATAGAAGTCTATAAAATAATGAGGGGCATAGATAAGGTAGATAGTCAAAATTTTTTCCCAAAGGTAGGGGAGTTTATAACGAGGGGACATAGATTTAAGGTGAGAGGGGAGAGATACAAAAAGGTCCAGAGGGGCAATTTTTTCACTCAAAGGGTGGTGAGTGTCTGGAACGAGCTGCCAGAGGCAGTAGTAGAGGCGGGTACAATTTTGTCTTTTAAAACGCATTTGGATAGTTACATGGGTAAGATGGGTATAGAGGGATATGGGCCAAGTGCAGGCAATTGGGACTAGCTTAGTGGTATAAACTGGGCGACATGGACATGTTGGGCCGAAGGGCCTGTTTCCATGTTGTAAACTTCTATGACTCTATTTTATGGCTGATCTGTGATCTAACTCCATATACCTGCCTTTGGCCCATATCCCTTAATACCTTTGGTTGCCAAAAAGCTATCTATCTCAGATTTAAATTTAGCAATTGAGCTAGTATCAATTGCCATTTGCGGAAGAGAGTTCCAAACTTCTACCACCCTTTGTGTGTAGAAATTTGATTGACTTTATATCTAGAAATTTTACCATAATACTCTATTAACCGAAGGAACAGGGAATCTGAGAGTTTGGGATTTCTAAAAAGCTTTATCCTTACACCTTGCTTGTAGGACCTTCTGTAATTGCTATTGTCAATGGTACCAAAACAGTTTTCAGTATCGAAGGAGACATTGAGATAAATGTTGGCATAGCTTTACTCAGGACAACATAGTATTGACTGATGTAGATATAGCAAAGTACAGCATCCTGAACTAATGGAGGAAACCTGGCCTGAAACTGAACTTCTTTTTGTAGAACAAGTGCTTCCACTTAAGCCTGTCAGAAGCTTTTTCATCAGCATCCCTGTGATACCCACAGAGTGTGGTTATGATCTTTTTGTGAAGTGAACTACCACACACAGACTATCTGGAGATAATCTTCCTTTCACAAATGACATCTAAATAGAGTTTTTTTTAAAAAGATAGGTGCCAAGAACTTTTCTGTTTTGCTGACCTTGCACAGTATTCCCTCAATCGTTGTGAACGTTGCCCACTATGAATTATATGCCATGTCAGTTGCATGCAGCACGATACTTAGCACATAAAATGCATTGATCTGTATTGCTTTTTTGGCACAACAAACAGAAAAACTTGTATCACATTATTCCTATCTGCAGAACAGTATAGTTCTGTGACTAATCTGTTAGAATCTATTTTATCATCCAGATTTTTACATAAACAACTACATATCCACATTTTACAATGTGACAACAAATGCATATTTATTCAGTAACTGGGCAATAGAATTTTAGGTCAATACTGCCCCTTTTATATTGTAGATTTGCTTCTGTTAGCAGGAGTGCTGTTGTTGACAACTCTGCAGCATAATGGCCGTTGTCTGATTTAAAACTGCTGGTGGGAATAAAGCCTGGTCTGATGGTTCCTTATTGCAAAACCATTTTCACCAGTAGTGCTACTGCAATGTATTAAAGCCCCTGTTTCTCTACATTCTCTTGAGTTACATTGCAGTGTGGAATTCTGAACACTGGTAACAGTACTAGCAATGCACCAAATTGCATATGCACAGTTGGTTAAAAGTTGTGATCCCACTCCCCCAATGGCCCGGTGTGTTTGTTAATTGTTTCTAAAATGGCACAGTGAGTTGATCCAGTGAATAGCTGAATCATAAAGATAACATTTGATTTGATCCCTATATGAATTGAATGTGACAAAAATGTTTATCTAAGATTTTGCATATTATTAACTTCTTTAACTCTGGCATGGCGCACCAGAGATAAAATCATCTGTATTCATAGAAATTCCCACCTTAACATTTTACAGTTATTACAGAATTAGTCAGTTTATCTGAGATGGGGGGGGGGGGGGTGGGGTGGGGGCAAGTCATTCAATTTAAACACGAGCATCTTGTGGGATTTAATCAAAAATATGTTTCATTGGAAGGCTTTTTGAATCACGACAGACAGCTATTTAAGTCTGCTTGATCCCAGTTACATTTTTGAAGGTATTTATCAACCTGCTTTATTCAAACCAGCGAGTCTGTTGGAAGCTCTCGTAGAGATAAGAATATTGCTTATATCATAGTTTGGCGCAACAGTTGGAAACTATTATATTCTAACAATGGTCTCTATATTTATGGGGAGACAGGGAGGGTGTGGGGTTGGGTGAAAACAGTTGGGGAACATGTTGAGCCCAGGGACACGGAGGTCCTGCCAAATTTAATGGCAGGACCTCATTAGAATCTTTTTCTTCCGTTTCCCACCTGGTAGCCAGTCAAATCGACAGGCTGGCCGGCAGCCGGGCGGGAAAACCAGCAGCAGGAGTCTGTAGCCGGGGACCCTTGGGGATGGTCCCCGGCATTCGGGAGGGGGGAAGATTGGCGTTCGGTTTGGAGGGGGGAGGGAGGCCATTGTGGGAGGGGGAAAGGCCCGAGATCGGTGCTTGTGGGAGTGGTCAGCCGTGATCGTGGCATGGAAGGGACATTGGTGCTTGGGGGGCGGGGGAGAGAGAGGTCGCGATCGGCAGAGGTGATGCCGAAGGCCTGGGGGGGGGGCACTCTTGCTCCTCCTAGCCCACAAGGAATGCTATAAAAGGCACTTAGCTTCTTGAGCCAGTAGTTCCCGCCTCCCTTTCACTGCCGAGTTTCCAGAGCCCTGAGAAACCCATGTGGCAACTGTTAAATTCAAATCAGACTCCCAATTGCACTGTGGGAACTTGATTTAAATATGTTAATGAGGTGCCCAGCCTCTCCACAGTGGGACACTCGCACGTCACAAAACCCACCGCCGTGAAAATGGTGGCGGGTGGGTACGCAGGGGGTTGGGGATGCGTTCCTCATTTTAAAATTTTTAACCCCCTCCCCAACCCCCCCCCCGCCCCCTCCGACCCTCTACCGCCTGTTGTGGGGGGTTTAATATCAAGCCCTATGACTTGAGGAACTAGCTAAGCTTAACAATTACCATAACATTGTGATACTGCTATTATTTGCTGATAATTTTACTGTTTAATAAATTTGATTAGCAGTTGAGCCCCAAGTTAAAATTTAGTGTCATGCTTTTCTGCTGCCTTCTGCAGACAAGGAAGATGATGTGATTAAAAATAGTAACTGAAATAAATTAAAGAGGGTTCTCTATTTGCTCCCTGGGCACACTAGAAATTTATCTAACAATCTGGGCAAGTTAAAACACTTTCTCTGTTAAAAAAAGGCCACAGGTGCTCACCTGAAACACAGAGGTCAAAATATCTGGAGCAAAAAAAGAGTAAATAAACTCCAAAAATGTAATATTTGATATTATTATATGCTAAAAGTCTCAGTCCAGAGCTAGTTGGAATGGTAGTGATCTGAGCCTGAGGGACAAATGGACAGTTTTTTAATGGTATATTTTCCACTGTTTGCTAATTTTAGTGAAACCAAATAAAGGCAAGTACCAAGTACCTTTCTCTACTTTATGCTTTCATTAGATTTTTCTGTTTCCATAACCTTGCTGCACATCGTGCAGAGTGGAAATATCCACCTCATGTTGGATGTCAGCAATTGCCAGATAGAAGTGAATGGAGGGCTGAAATGGAATATTTCATATCAGTGCAATTTTATGAAAAATTGAGAATCCAAAAAGTTGTGATTTTTTGACTCTCATGAGGTTAGGTTCTGTCAACCTCTTTCAGCCTTGGTGTAATGTCTAATGTACTTATTTTTACTCATCTGCTCTGCAGTACACCATCAAGTGGTAAGTTCCACAAATAATAATTCGTCAAAAGGAAAATACTGCAGATGCTGGAAATCTGAAATAGAAACAGAAAATGCTGGAAAAGCTCAACAAGTGAGGCAGCATCTGTGGAGAAAGAAACAGAGTTAATGTTTCAGGTCAGAACTGGAAGATGTTAAAAGAGTTAAAGTTTTTGAGCAAGTACAGAGCTAGGGAAAGGAGGGAGGAAGGGGAGGGGAGGAAAGAACAAAAGGGAAGGTCTCTGATAGGGTGGAGGGCATGAGTGATTAAATGACAAAAGGGATGATGGTGCAAGGCAAAGAGGGTGGTAATGGGACAAGTAAAGAAACGAAAGATGGGTCTAGAGTAGCTGTAAATGGCAATATCAGAACCATTATCATCACCTGCTGTCCGAAAAAATGGGAGCAGTGGTTATGATCTGAAGTTATTGACATCAATGTTGAGTCCGGAAGGTTGTAAAGTGTCTAAACGAAAGATGAGGTGCTGTTCCTCGAGCTTCCGTCGAGCTTCATTGGAACAGTGTAAGAGGTCGAGGACAGAGAGGTCAGAATTGGAATGGGACGGAGAATTAAAATGGCAAGCGACCGGCAGGTCAGGGTCACACTTGCGGACTGAGCGGAGGTGTTCAGCAAAGCGATCACCCAATCTGTGTTTGGTCTCCCCAGTGTAGAGGAGACTGAATTGTAAGCAGCAAATACAGTATAGGAAATTGAAAGAAGTACAAGTAAACTGCTGTTTCACCTAGAAGGAATGTTTGGGGCCTTGGGTGGTGGGAAGGGAGGAGGTGAAGGGGCAGGTGTTGCATCTTCAAGTAATAATTAATCAAGTAATAATTTGTGTCTGATTTTAAATCAAATAATATTCAGGTTTTATTTTGCTTAGCATTTTATAACTTTAAATTTCCGCAGGATTTTGATTGAGAAAATGTAACATTCATATTTTCCTCTGCTGGGGATACTTTCTTAAATGAGGAACTGAAAAATTCACAAGGCATTAAACCTCAAGTATGTTATTAGAAGTAAGAAATATCTGTCAGCAATTCATCCTTGCAGTTATAATGTCTTCAAGGTAGGCTTTGTCGTGCTTTGCGTCTTTCCTATGTACACAATAACTATTTTCAAACAGTTACTTCGAGGTTCCAACAAAAGCAAACACTATACACCTGCCAACAGTCATTAGATCATAGCCAGCTTGCAAAATACCCTTGAGGAAAATCCATGCTCATCAGGATCAGTTAATGGTCAGCAATACATTAACACTCAACTCCACAATCTGTTTGAACTGGAATGAGCTACCAGAGGGAAAAAATCTCAAGTTATTATATATAGGATAGTACACTGCTAGGTGTTAATTGCACATCGTGGTGTTCTGGTGAGGTCATCAATTAATTTACACTGAATCCTGAAAATATGTCACTTTTTTTTAACAAACTCTAAATGTGTCATTCTACAGAAGTGCAGAAAATAAAAATTCTTATTGTTTTTATGGATAATTTGCAACAGGAATTCAAATGGACAGCATGCTTCGTAACTGTCGTACATGACACAAACTGCAGTGATATAATAGATTGGGCCATGCTGCAGTGACACGGATTGTAACACGTCCTGCTGTGTATTATTGTGATAACAGGAAGAGATTGTACTATTGAATAGGAATGAATACTATGGGCCTAAAATTGCACCATGGGCTAATGGATGAAAGCTTAATATGTTTGCCTGGAATTCTATCACTGCTATTTTAGTGGAGACATCAACTAATTTATTTTAAACAGATTACGGCTCTGTTAAAACAGCGGAGAAAGAAATTTCGGATGAGTGCGTTAAGCATTTGTCCATTCATATCCTATGGCCTAAATTAAGGCCTATGGCACCTAGGCACTGGAAAGCATGTGTGTATGTACATAAATTATATGAATGACCATAAATTCAGACCTATGCAGAGCAGGATTTAACACTACTAATGCTGTTAATGAGTTTACTCAACCACCATCTTTGGGGTCTGAGGACTCTGATGAACACTCTCTTCCTGGTTTGGTGCATAAAAGTGCACCAGAGATTGATCTGGTGACAATTATGATGCAACAAAATCAATTTTCCAGGTCTACATTTTTGATACATTGAGCTAATGAAAATCCAGTTCTCTAAACTTGCTTTGCTTTCAAAATGGACAGTGAGAGCCAGGAGGAACAAGAAGCAACATAAATAAAAGTTTATATTAGGTGACAAATTATTAGATCAGGTTGAAATTTTTTTTAAAAGTGGGAATAGAGAGGGGACAGGAGAAAAACAGGAATTATAGGGCAAGCAGAATTAAAGTTGAACACACAGAGCACTTGTCACTTACAAGTTAGCTGGGGCAGAATTAACTTTGTTAGCAGTCTGATCACTATACAGTGGAGTTAGTATTCATGCACTGCTAACGATCACACAGTGAAATGTATGTGTGTGTATATATATATATATATATTACAATATAGCATTGCATGGAATGCACTACAAGCATGATTGAAATCAATAATTCACCCTGTGGATGATTGTGGGTGCAAACTTGCATCTGATCAGTCTGTGCCTCCTGCAATTCTTTCTAATTCATTTTTAAAATGTATTATTTAACTAGAGACCTTTCTGTCATTTGCAAATGCAATAGATAAAATGATGGAAGCAGTAGTGATCTATTGCACCTTTCACACTGCCACAAGTTGTCAGTGAAATGAGGTCAGGCTACAAATGGTCAGAAACCTAAAGCTGCAGTCTACCCAGACTGCCCACATTCAAAAACCTTGTGGTTTTTAACTTTTATGGTATCAATTTTGTTGTCAGATTACTGGTGCTTGAATAGCAATATTTCTGATTTCATTATTTGTGATCCAAAGGAGGGGGTATGCATTCCTTAATTACAAAAAACTTCCAAGGAACTTGTTAGATGCAACATATGTAACTGTCTTAGCAACTGAATAGCATTGCATGGAGAATAATGGGAAGGATGGAAATGATTTCAAGAAAATAATCGTATTGAGGTTCAGATGATATCTTAAATCACAAGTTCAATGCTCTGCTTACTGAACCCCATTCATTTGATGCGTGGTGATCCCTTCACTGTAAAATTTAATTTGTGATTCACTGATTACAAGATAGAAAGCAACTGTTACATTGAGTTACATCAAGTCTACAGCACAGAAACAGGACAGTCGGCCCAACTGGTCTATTCTGGCGTTTATGCTCCACACGAGTCTCCTCCCACCCCTCTTCATCTAACCCTATCAGCATATCCTTCTATTCTTTTCTCCCTCATGTGCTTATCTAGCTTCCCCTTAAATGCATCCATGTTATTTGCTTCAACTACTCCTTGTAGTAGTGCATTCCACATCCTTTCTGAATTCCCTAATGGATTTATTAGTGATTACCTTATCTTAAAGACCTCTAGTTTTGGCAGCTCCACAAGTCCTTTATTGGGAACTAACACTGCTCTGTTACTACTGCTTCCAATGGGTGATTCTGTGATCCAAGACTGAATTCACAGGGAGTGCATCTTGGGAAATAGCGTCCATGAGTTCATGTTGTTACGACCTGGAATGCACTGCCTGAAAGGGTAGTGGAAGCAGATTCAATTGTCAACTTTCAAAAGGGAATTGAATAACTATTTGAAAAGGAAAAAAATGCAGGGCTTTGGGAAAAGAGCAGGGGAATGAAGCTAATTGGATAGCTCTTTCAAAGGGCCAGCACAGACACAATGGGCTGAATAGCCTCCTTCTGTGCTGTATGATTCTATGATATACGTTCCCTGTGAGCATTGAACCCCACATGAAGTTTCCGATCAGGAATCAACACTCCAATGTCTTTTTTAAGTGACCTCAGTTGGCTCTTCAAATAAATTGCCACAGATCCTTGTTGTAATGTTTTCAAAGGTGAGTAACAAGGAGCAATCAACACACAGCAGGGAGAAAGTAAATCAACCAGAAATTAAATTCAATGTTTTTTTTCAAGATTGGTTTAAATTACAAATCTGTCTGTCATTTATAAGCCTCTGTACTAGGATTTGCTAACCGAGAGTGGCATATACAAAGTGTTATGGAACATAGTCCTCAAAACCATTGCAGTTTAATTGTGAACCTCTGCGTCACTGTATAGACGCAGTTGGCAAGGATCTCTGTGCTGGGACATAGTTTTGAGCTGATTACAGTAATAAAAGCAGAACATGCTGGAACAACACATCAGATCTGTCAACATTTGTAACGAGAAAACACAGGTTAGCAAAACTCATGCTGATTACAGTGTTTCTTTACTGAGAACTGTTGCTGTGCATGAGCATCTGGCAATAAGATGACCATTCATAGGCAGTAATGACTTTGTCAGATATTCCACAACCAACGGATCAGATCAAAGCTCTGCAGTCCTGCCACATCCAGTCGTGAATGGCGATGGACAATTAAACAACTAATGGGAGGAGGAGGCTCTGTAAACATCCCCATCCTCAATGATGGCGGAGTCCAGCATGTGAGTGCAAAAGACAAGGCTGAAGCGTTTGCAACCATCTTCAGCCAGAAGTGTCGAGTGGATGATCCATCTCTGCCTCCTCCCGATATCCCCACCATCACAGAAGCCAGTCTTCAGCCAATTCGATTCACTCCATGTGATATCAAGAAACGGCTGAGTGCACTGGACACAGCAAAGACTATGGGCCCCGACAACATCCCGGCTGTAGTGTTGAAGACTTGTGCTCCAGAACTAGCTGCGCCTCTAGCCAAGCATGTTCCAGTACAGCTACAACACTGGCATTTACCTGACAATGTGGAAAATTGTCCACGATGTCCAGTCCACAAAAAGCAGGACAAATCCAATCCGGCCAATTACCGCCCCATCAGTCTACTCTCAATCATCAGCAAAGTAATGGAAGGTGTCATTGACAGTGCTATCAAGCGGCACTTACTCTCCAATAACCTGCTCACCGATGCTCAGTTTGGATTCCACCAGGACCACTCGGCTCCAGACCTCATTACAGCCTTGGTCCAAACATGGACAAAAGAGCTGAATTCCAGAGGTGAGGTGAGAGTGACTGCCCTTGACATCAAGGCAGCATTTGACCGAGTGTGGCACCAAGGAGCCCTAGTAAAATTGAAGTCAATGGGAATCAGGTGGAAAACTCTCCAGTGGCTGGAGTCATACCAAGCACAAAGAAAGATGGTAGTGGTTGTTGGAGGCCAATCATCTCAGCCCCAGGAAATTGCTGCAGGAGTTCCTCAGGGCAGTGTCCTAGGCCCAACCATCTTCAGCTTCTTCATCAATGACCTTCCCTCCATTATAAGGTTCGCTGATGACTGCACAGTGTTCAGTTCCATTCGCAACCCCTCAGATAATGAAGCAGTCTGAGCCTGCATGCAGCAAGACCTGGACAACATCCAGACTTGGGCTGATAAGTGGCAAGTAACATTCGCACCAGACAAGTGCCAGGCAATGACCATCTCCAACAAGAGAGAGTCTAACCACCTCCCCTTGACATTCAACGGCATTACCATCACCGAATCCCCCACCATCAACATCCTGGGGGTCACCATTGACCAGAAACTTAACTGGACCAGCCATATACTGTGGCTACAAGAGCAAGTCAGAGGCTGGGTATTCTGCGGCGAGTGACTCACCTCCTGACTCCTCAAAGCCTTTCCACCATCTACAAGGCACAAGTCTGGAGTGTGATGGAATACTCTCCACTTGCCTGGATGAGTGCAGCTCCAACAACACTCAAGAAGCTCGACACCATCCAGGACAAAGCAGCCCACTTGATTGGCACCCCATCCACCACCCTAAACATTCACTCCCTTCACCACCGGTGCACTGTGGCTGCAGTGTGTACCATCTACAGGATGCATTGCAGCAACTCGCCAAGGCTTCTTCGACAGCACCTCCCAAACCCGCGACCTCTACCACCTAGAAGGACAAGAGCAGCAGGCACATGGGAACAACACCACCTGCACGTTCCCCTCCAAATCACACACCATCCCAACTTGGAAATATATCGCCGTTCCCTCATTGTCGCCTGGTCAAAATCCTGGAACTACCTTCCTAACAGCATTGTGGGAGAACCTTCACCATAGGGACTGCAGCGGTTCAAGAAGGTGGCTCACCACCACCTTCTCAAGGGCAATTAGGGATGGGCAATAAATGCTGGCCTTGCCAGCGACTCCCACTTCCCATGAATGAATCAAAAAAATAGTTTGGACAAGTTACACTAAAAAGGAGTTTGCACAATTCAGAAGTTACTATGAGCCTGCTAAAGGAAATTGGAGTTTGCACCGAATGTTATTGTATCCAGGAAAAATTAGTGTAAATTTTGAGAGGTGAGGCTCCTTGTACGGAGCCTTGCTTGATGCAGGATCACAGATCAGCAAATCAGGCTTGGAGATCAGTGACCTGATTTACAGTATGCTGATTCCATGCCTGAGTGTCCCATCAACTGACGCTCTAAGCTGGGAATCTGGCCTTGCAAAATCTAGGCAATGGTCTTAACTTCATTTTTTTTTGGAATAATTTCCATTCTCATCAAGTCGAAGATTATCATTTGCAGGGAGTGAATCATTTTCATATTCTGCCACCTAGTGTCACATCAAAGGCTGGGCATAGCATGGCCCAGATGGGGAATAAAGGGCACTCCACTGTACCTCAGTCATGTTCCTTAACCCCACCATTAGAATTGCATCCTCTTCAGCACCACTGTAAATTTCTCCATTACCACCATTGTGGCTTGTATTGGTGAGGTTGCTAAATTATAGGAAGTTCTGTGCTGTGGGCTTACATCAACCAGGAACTATGTTGGGGTCTATCTTGATTTTTGGGCGACCAACCAGCAGAGTGGCTGGTCGGACACCCATTCCGGCAATGAAGAGA
Source organism: Heptranchias perlo (assembly GCF_035084215.1). Taxonomy (NCBI): domain Eukaryota; kingdom Metazoa; phylum Chordata; class Chondrichthyes; order Hexanchiformes; family Hexanchidae; genus Heptranchias; species Heptranchias perlo. The sequence continues at coordinate 85,093,047 of NC_090329.1, read as the reverse complement.
CTACCGAAGGTGGTTGTTTACCTTTGTTTAAATCCAAATAAACCATATTGCAAAAGAAGAGGTGGGTGGTACAGTACTGAACACAGCCTCCATCAGTAAGTGTAAAAGTTAACAGTGTTCTGCAACAAGTACAGAAGCATCAAAAACAATACCAGACTGGCACTATCTGCCTTAAGGGACAAACGACAGCTCTGGAATCAGCAGCGCCAGGTTCTACTGGGAACAGTTTGCCCCTGAACTGCGCCTGCTGCTGTTAGAGGAAGTTTGAGTGCAAAGGTGACATTATCTGACATTCACTTCCATGAAATTTCCATTGCTGCACCCTTTTTAGGTATAGTCAGGTTCAGACACCAGAGGGTAAATTTTAACCCCAAAGAACAGGTGGGTTGGGGGTGGGTGGGCAATGAAATTTGTCGGTATTGGGAGTGTGACTGTATCCCAACTCCAACCTGCCGAATTCCGGGTTTGACCCAGACATGTCTGGAAGTCCCGCCGGCTTTCATTCTGTGTGAATCCAACATCCCGGCCCTCTTCCATGTACAAGACAGATTTAAGGGCTGGTTCCTTGGAGGCAAGGAATACCCTCTCCTCTATTGTGCAGGGTGTGTGTATGGCACGTCTTCCAGTACGCAAATCTACCTCGATCATTCCCCTTCTCAAGGATGACCCTGGGGTTCAGCGTCTGTGTCCGGCTGAACAGAGCTTGGAAAGGAGTACGCCCACTGACACGGACTCTCCACAGCTTCCCCTTCCACCAGTGTCTGCTCGTGCTCACTAGGTGACAACCCAACTAACTATCTAATAGGACCCACCAAGGTGTGAGTATCTGCACTGGTGCATGGCTCACTATGATGTGACGGTGTACCCTCAGAGGCAGGGAGCTCCTCTGAGGAATTGCTCTCGTCCAGGTCGTTTGTTGCTTCAGCAATCGTTGAAGGCTCTGGAAGAGAACATACAGCAATATTAAGAATCATTGCAGAAGTGATGTTGCAATGAGCATCCTGAGGTGTGCAACAGGTCAATCATTGATAACATCAATTCACATTGTATGTGAGGGATGTTAAAGTTCTGCGCCAGACGTTTGCGGGGTGCCAGTCTCGGCATCTCCGATGGCCAGGCATTCCTGCGTCCGGATGATCTCCAAGGCCTCCGCCTCTGGCTCCATCAGGGGCACTATTTGTGGTGGACCCCCTCCAGTCCGACTCCTCTCCCTTGCATTTTGTGCTCTCTTCTCCTACAAATGGAGAAAGAACAGACGTGTGAATAAGTGAGGGTGACCTGGTCATCTGAAGGATGCATTGCTCTGGGTCAGGCTGCCAATGAAAGAGATGCATCAGAGGGTGAGTATCAGACAGATTCATCACAGTGCATCTGGATTGGGGTGAGTGGGAGTGGTGTGCTCACAAATGGGGAGGTGAGGAAGTGCACAGAGAGTGAAGGTAACTTGACACTGAGCCATAAGTGGGTGTGAGGAGTGATGTGATGGAGTAGGCTTTGCAGGACAGAGTGTGGGGGGGTGGGGGTAATGTGCAGCACAGAATGCAGGTGAATCAGTAACTGTACTCACTTTTCATTGAAGCGCTTCCTGCACTGCACCCAAGTCCTTGAGATGGTGCTCCTGCTGGTGACCTCCTCTACCACCTCGAGTCAGGCCTTCTTGGTGGCAGAGGCAGGGCGCTTCCTCCTATCTGCCGGGTACAATGTTTTCTTCCTGCTCCTCACACTGGCTAAAAGCAACTCCAGCGAAGAGTCACTGAACCGGGGTGCTGGCCTCGTCCTCTGCTGCTCCATGTTTGTGGATTTCTCCATTCTCCCTCAAAACCCATGCTTGCAATGGCCCTTTAAATAATCCAGGTCCCAGCACATCATTCAGATGCGCAGTATACCCGCTGTGCAGATTGGAGACGCGAAACCAGCAAGTCACATTAACGACCTTCAATTGAGTCGCAATCGCTCGTTTTCCCGGTTTCCCACCCACGTATTGACCCCCCTGCTGAGATCGCGCTGGTATGTTAAAATTCACCCCCAGAAAAGCCATAGGGGAAGTTCATGTGCTATTCAGGAACAAAATGGGAGCAAAGGATTAGCACCCATTCTTACTCTGCATTGTGCCCATCTTTGGCTGTTATTTAGGACAGGGCAGGGGAAGGTCAGCCCTTCTATCTTTATACTTTTATAGCTGTTTAGATTTTCTCTCATGTTTCCAGCCTGCTCCTGGCACAGCCACGTTGGAACAAGTTTTATCTTTGGGCCTCCTGCTCTGCCTTGCGTTCCCCACTGTACCTTGTGTCCAAAAAATGTAAGATTTGGGCTTTCGGCTCTGCTTTGAAGTCCCCCCCTTGCCACTTTCATTACCGTAGAATTTTGGAATTCCAGCCCCACTATAATTACCTACCTACCCTCGTGGTATTCCACCGTTGAGCCTCATCTTCCCTCTCTTCCTCAACACTTCCTTCATGCCCTCAAGCAACTTTTTATGATGCTCTTCCCCCATCTGGCTCACTCCATTACCGGTTTTCCTGTTCTAGGTCTTCTTGATCTCTGCTGGTAAACTGACATTTTAGTTCAAACATTGCAGTGAGTGCTTTACTGCAAATGGGAATGATAAATATGGATGAACAACCAGGCAATCAAACAAACATTCCTCAATGAGAAGCTGATTAATGATTGCATCTAAAATATCTATATGTAACATAAAGAACACCATAACGAGGGGAGGAGAGCAGCCAAGGCAACAGAACCACTATCACTCAAGAAGGAGTGAGACCTCTTTGGGAAAAGAAGTAACAGCACAGTCCATATGGAGGAGTAGTCATGGAACATTTTCTTTTTAACTATTAAACTAATTGTATATCCACGTAGGTATTAAAAACCAAAGTTCATGAATCATGAAGGAGCTGTTACTTTTGACAATTAAATCCCTGGCACTAGCATCAGAAGTCCACTTTGAACAGATTGTAACTCATCACTTACTGAACAAAGTAGGTTACTTTCAGCTAAAAATAGCCAGCACCTCCTTTTATAAGCCAAAAAAAACAGAAAATGCTGGAAATACACAGCAGCTCAATCAGAGCAAGTACAAGCTGTGGCATTTCAGGTATGTACCTTTCATCAGACTGAAGGTTAAGAGATAAGCATTTTCGTAAAGCTGTAAAAAATGTAGAAAAAAAGGGGGATGTGGAGAGGAGAGAGGACCAACAGAAACACCAATTACAGACAGGGAGATAATTTGTTAAATGACCTGATTATTGGAAAACAGTTAGGTGATATCAAAGATTATCAATGAGATAATCCAGACATGCAGAAAGGACAGTGTCTGTTAACCCAGAGCAGGTTTTGGGCATAAGGGCCCATTTTAACTCCCGGCCCTCATTTAAATGCCGTTCGTCCACTTCCCACCCGGAATAGGAGTGAAGAGGGTGCAGCACAGCTGTGGGCAGACGAAGATCAGCTGGCCACCAACTTCCAAGTAAGTATAAGGGATGAGGTTTTGGGAGAGTTTCGCAGGAGGGAGGGGGCGAGGGGTCCAGGACAGGGGAGGCCACGACTTTCCTTGTGGGGCTTGTTAGGAGCGCTCCCACTCTTCCTGGCTCCACAAAGAAAATTTGTTGACTTACCTGGCATTGGCGGCCTCTCTGCTCAGTTCTCGGATAAAATTTCACTGGGGTCATATTAACGTATTTGCACCTAGATTTGCATTAATTTGTGAGGCTTCTGTCTGCTTTAGGTGGGCACCTCATCCCCCTGAACAACTCTGCAGGTTAATATCGGAGATGGCGAGAAAGGGTTGAGTTCAAGCGGGTAAGTAACCTGCTAGTTTTTAAATGTCCACCTGCCCAGTTTCTGCCAAGGTTAAAATCGACCCTAAAATTTATTCTTCAATCTGATAAAGTTCACATACCCAAAATATCCATCAATTTATTGCAGACATGGGATACAACTGGTCTCAGGATAACTTTCATTGCACTTAACTTTCCCATAAGGGCCCATTTTAACTCCCGGCCCTCATTTAAATGCCGTTCGTCCACTTCCCACCCGGGGACAATATTACTTTTATTTGCAGACTGGTCCACCGACATCATGGGCTCGATTTTACAATGGTGGTGGGTTGGCAGCGGGAGGGTGAAGGTGGCAAACCAGCATGAACAAAACTTACCGTTTCCGGCGCGATCGCACGTTGATCGCTGAAGATTAACATTCTCTCCGGGTTCCGTGTCTGGCAGCTAGCCTGATTGACAGGCTGGCTGATGTCAGGAGCTGCAACGCAGGGGCTGGGGGGTGGGGCGAGAAAGAGAGAGAGCGATACGTCATCCTGGACTGGAAGACCGGTGGGGGGGTGGGGGGGAAATGGAAGACCCGCGCTGGACTGGAAGACTGGGGTGGGGGAGGGGAGAGAGGTAGATCGGGGCGGGGGGGGAAAGGAGAAAATCGGGGGGACATCAGGGGGGGTGAAGAGGGGGACATCGGAGGGTGAAGAGGCGGACATCGGTGGGAGATCGGGTGGGGGGGTGAAGAGGGAGACATTGGAGTGGGAGACATCGGACATCGGAGCAGGGTGCAAAGATAGGTTTTAATTAGTGTTTTCACTTCCTTCCATGGTTTTATATGGAATTTATTTTGTTTTTTTTTCCCCTGATCTGGCGCTCTATGCGTGAATCAGAAGTGGTGGGCAAGCCGCCCAGGTAAGTTAAAAATCTTTCTAACTACTTAATCTGTCACAGGCAAAGTGCCTTAAGTACCTCAATGAGGTACATTTGTCTCTTTAACTGTCATCCCGCCGGCTTTAATTGCCGGTGGGACTTCCGTTTTCGGGTCGCCCCTGCACACACAGGTGGGTCCCTGGGAAACACGGAAGTCGACAGGTTGGAGCCGGCTTCCGAACCCGAACGGGATTTCTCCGTTTTTCGGAGCCCCCTTGCCCCCAACGCACCCGCAATTGCTTCCTAAAATCACCCCCCTTTTTAAGATTCTTCAGACACTAGAGGGCATCGGTTGACCAGCATTTACTCACAACATTTCTCTTCTTTTAGACTAACCAGTAGGGAGCAGTAAATCACCTTGATCAGCATAAAATTCTCCCAGAGTCACACACAGACAAACATACACTCTTCCTAAGAAACATAGACAACATTCTTCAGTGAACATGGTGCTATAGAGACATAAATATACCAAGTCGACACGTTACTCAAGCGAGGGATTATAGGAGAAAGCACACGATGTAATTTGTTTTTTTCCCCCAGATAATCAGCTTTCATCAACTTACTTCTTCTTGCTGGCAGTTAGTAAATGAATTACCTTGGACTTTGTAATCATTTGGAAACAAGCATTTCTAGAATGTAATAAGTTTTTCTTAAAAAGACAGTAGAACTGAAAATGTGCAGTTGTGGGCTATTTGTTCCTTTGCAATGTTTTAGAAGTAATGGGGAAAAGGAAGCTTAACTATGTAAGAACTAACTGATATTTGCTGCTCAGAAATATGCAGATTTATTTTCCTTTAATGCATCCTAATTCCCCCCAGCTACAAATAACAAAACAATTTTTCATGTAGAATATCTGTCCACACATTGAATTCTCCAGTAATCAAGACAATTGATCATTAAACTTGAGGTGATGACGACATAGCCATTAATTCCTTTGTGTGAATATTATCGTCCCTGACCGACTAAGGACGTATAGGCTATGATGACAGTTTAATCCAGCACCATAAAATCAGACCTAAAAAGGAATCAATCCCGACCTCCCCTCCACCACACAAAAATTTAGTACATAACACAAACAAAAGAATAAAAGATAGTTGGGAGTGATTGCAAGGTTATAACTTAATCTCAGGCTTCAGATAGCAGTTATTAATCATGACAGCAAACCTCTTGTAGTTACTGAGATCATTTGAACCCCTTGACTGGACTAGATTTGAGCCTGTAGTTGTCTCCTACAGATCCATTATTCTCTATATATTCTTGTTCTAGTGTTTTTTATATTGGAACAGAAATGCTATTACGAGCGTCACAGGGTTAATGTAGCTGAGATACATACAGAACAGGTCTGTTTTTTAGGAAAAATATCTTGTTACATTAAACTCATATGATGAGACTTTGTTACTTTCACCTGTGCCATTTTTTGTGGAATGGAGTACAACAAAGTTTTAAGTTGCAGGATAAATGTAATGGCCTGTGGTAAGGGACTGGACATAAACACACAAAGTGCACAGAAGATACTTCACGGAGGTCCATGCAATAGGGTTTTTATTTACATAAGTGATGCGACTATACAACTTATGAGTATACCATAAACAAAAGTCAATCAGAGCTAACCACACAAGTGGAAATAAAAAGCATTTAAAGGCTTTTAATAACTAGCATAATCTGTTCTTTCATATTTTGGTTTACTTAAAAAATATGTTTTAATGTTTCCTGTTTTCTTAGGGTTGAAGACTGGACCAAACAGTCTGATGATAGCAGTATGCCATTGCCTCATCGTGTGTGCAGAGATGTTATTTGTTATTTGGTAATTACGTGGACATTTGAAAAGCATGCTGAATGGAAGTGTATTTTACAGTGGGCCCACTATCAGTGAAATTATGTTCCTCATTTAACTTGAGTTCAGCCCCCAGTTTCATCTCATGTTGATGTTTGGGCTTCATGTTAGAGAATGACTTTATCCAGTCTCTGCCTCATCATTTAGAGAGGGAAGAAACCCAGTTCCACATGAATGAAACTCTTTTCCTGTCAGGACAACCCACAAATGGCATTAATTGCCTTTTGGAGCTACAGGGCAAAAATAAAAAAATAATGTTTTTTACAACAAAAACTTCACCCTAATCACTGCCAGTGTCAGTTACCTGCCATGTTGTAGCACACATGACAAGTGGTATACTTTGTTGGTTTACGTTATAAGCTCTGAATGGAAATTGTTCAGATTGTATTACACCACTAAGAAAGCTGCACTGGTTCATTAATAGTGCTTGAGCTTTATTGCTTAATGTTACATTTCTTTATCTGTCCCTTGCTGTTTCATTAATTGAACAGAGCTGAATTTAAAAATGTAAATATAACAAACAAGATATGGGATCTGTAAAATCCATGTCAGCTAACCTAGTCTCAGTTTCCGGCTGTTGCTTTCAACACATGTCTATAGACTGTTTTGTAAGAAAACAAAAGATTTTCCTATGCTCAAGTATCCCTTGTCAATAAAGAATCAGTAACAAAGACATGCATTACACCCTCCTTGTATAAGAAAACAAAACAGATATGGCCAGTGCTTACATTGAACGTTCCACTGTTTATATAATTGAGATCCTGAGTTACTGTACAGTGCATCATATATACCTATTAAATGTAAAATCTAGTATTCATTTATTGGGGCTTAAATGTAAAAAAGGATTGTCACTATTGGAAAGTTATTAGTATAAGCTGTGAATATATGTTTATATAGAATGCAATGACATTATTCATCATAGAAGCCTAGAATCCTACGGCACAGAAGGAGGCCATTCATCTCATCATGCCTATGCCAGCTCTTTGAAAGAGCTATCCAAATATCCCAGTCCCCTGCTCTTTCCCCATAGCCATGCAATCTTTTCCTTTTCAAGTATATATCCAAGTATATATTTATATTATGAAAGCTATTACGTCACTTGCTTGTGATGAAATTAATAAGATTAGGATATTCTTTTAATAGAATATATGGAGAACACAAGATTGGAAGCATAAATTTATTATAAGAACATTTTATACTTAAAGTGCCATTTATTGGGATAGTTTAGGATTGATTGGAAGTATTGTACTTAAATTGGCTGAAATTTAAAAGTGGAACAATGCAGTGAATGAGGTATGTTAATCTCACTTGTTGAGAACAAGTGACAGATTAAGCATTGGAATAGGACAAAGCAGGATTATAGATCTGCTGTTTAAGAGTGTATTGTGTGTGGAGGGATCAAAACTCCCCCTCCTCCCCAAATAAGTTGTTTAAAGTTTCTTCTGTTACTCCCTCACCTGTGAGGAGAACTTGCCCTTCTTGACCTTGCTGGAGACCCACCATATCTAACGATTAGAAAGAAAAGAGATGCTCAACACCATCAATTCTGGCAGTGGGGGTGGGGTGTAGTGGGCAAGTTCTCTGCCTGCCTAATCCCACATCAAGGAGGTGTGTCTGGAGGAGTTCCCAGGCTACCCAAAGAATTCTGCCCATTACGCTCTTATAAAGCCTCAACTGAACTTTCCCCAGCTGAGAACTAGTGTGAGTTCTGCTAAGGCCCTTGGGAACACCCCAGAACTTGCTGGGACCAAGGTAATCATTCTGGAGGAGATTGATTATCTTTATTCCAAATACTTGTGGCTCCCTTAGGAGCTGAAGATACATTTGCCTACTATTTTTTCAGCCCAGGAAGGGCCCTTGGATCCTCCTGGTGGGGCAAGTGGTGCTGATGTGCCTTTACAGGCATGGTCCGCCCACCTGGACTATGCTAATGACCCCATATCTGCAATTCGATCTGCATCCTTCACTATGGGTGGATGGAAGTTCCGCTCTACCTCACTTACATGGCGAAGCAAGATTCCTGGAATTTCAGGCCCTTCGTTATTTTTTGCCTTCATTCTTCCTTTGATTTATAGGGCAGATCCTCCCAGACATCTGCTAATGGGACTGTGAACTGGCTGCAAAATGGCATTGTGACAGTAACCCAAAGATGATTGTCGAATTTGGTTGGTAACATCTCTGAGATTAGGAGCTCAGGGAGTGGCAGATTGAACCATTGTGGTCTTATGCTGTACCAACACAATGTTCTGGACAATCTATCAAATATATTAAAATATTTTGTGTTGGTGTCCATCTCATCCACCTGAGAGATCCACTTTGATTGTTGTAGGAAGGGAGTAACCTATCCATGCTGTTCGCTGAGAAATAGCTAGACTTATTGACCATTTATGATGCAGAGTAGAACACAGGAACATGGCAACACGAGTAGGCCATTCAGCCTCTCGAGCCTGTTCGCCATTCAATTAGATCATAGCTGATCTGTACCTGAACTCCATTTACCCACCTTAGCTCCATATCACTAGATATGTCTGTTAGAAAATTACCCTAAAATGAGTTTGGAGCTAATCTAAATTCCAAGTCCCTCCCAGAAGCTGTGGATGAATCAATCTGAATGAATTAATACATTCAGATCAAACTATTGGAAATGCTTCACCTGGATTAATTCCAGAGCTTGTGCCCCATGCAGCACACATTTTGCTGATGCAGGCAATGTATGTAGTTGAAACATTTCCGCTTGGATTAAATTATAGTGTGAGTAAGTGGTTTGGGAGACAAAAAGAGATCATATTGCTTTAGCTGCAGCTAATTTGAATTTGCTGTGAGTGCTTAGTATAAACATGGCTTTGTTTCCTTTTACAGTAGTCAGCCTCTAAGTAGCAACATGACGAACAGGAACTCGATAAATTTCCAAGTCACAAGTCACTGACTTCTCTACAAGTTATTACAAAGAAAAATACTCATGTAAAAATATCTATGTTTAAGATGCATAGTTCTGTCCAGTTCAACATTTGAAATTGCACTCCCTTGCCAAATGGTGCATTACATTTTTGTCGATATTATGAATAATTAAATAAATACTCTTGGAACTCCACTGCTGTGTTCTATCTACTGAATGATGAACCCAGCAAGCCTACATAAACACAGCATTATAGTGGCAATTCACTCTGCTTTTCTAGTGTATTATGTCAGGCTCCCTTTAGTTATTTGTTTCCCTCAGGCTTACTGTACATGCTGTCTCTCAACATGAAATGTAAGACGTACTTGCCTATTGCAACTGTAATATCTGTTAGTTGGCCTGCCCAGTGCAGAGTGCAATTTTGTAGCTGTGCAAAATGCACAATACAGAATGTCCCCTGAACTCAATCTCTCTATAATAGTGTCAGCAGTTTCAATGACATTTTAAACTCTAGCTGACAGCAGCATCTGAGAATGCTGCACTGTTGGTACCCATGTGTTTTCATGAGAACTGTAAATAACTTGCTATCAATACAAATCTTTTTTTTAACAAAGTCAATGCTAGTAACTTTGTGACAAGACTACTATATCGTAAGGAAGATTCAGTATAGACGTGATTCATGATAGTTTTGAGACAAACACAATGGTCAACTATGTGACATTAGTAGGAGTGAGATTCCATGGGGGCTGGATTTTTGGTGGTAACTAGAAATAATACTACTGCAGTAGTTTTATAGTTTTCTATTTGGCAGTGGTGGTAAAAGTGGAGCAGATTATTCCGTCTTTTTCTGGTGCTAATGGTATGAAATGGGCTGAACCGTTTAATGGTAGTAGTTTGGTGGAAGTACTGCCCTGTCACCTGATATTTAATTTTCTGTGTTTTTGTTATTCATTATTATTATTATTATTATTTTTTGAGAGTGAGATTCTCTTCAATCAGACATGGCTGGGAATCCTGTGCTCACCAGAACAGGACTCCAGCTGTGCGTAACAGCAGAAGGGTTGGTAAAAATATATTTTTTATTAAGTCCAAACCTCACCAATTATCCCTGAGATGAATTTTCCATCTTTATCATTTTGCTGCCAGTGGCTTACTTACACACTGGATAAAATCATCTGGGAAGATCTTTGACTATGGTGAAATCTGGTGGGATGTGAAGGTGTCTATCAATGCTGCCAGTGGGGGCCAGCAGCCAGCATGAGTGCTGATGTCTGTTGCTGAGAGTGATGTTCTTTTTAATTAATGTTTATCAAAGTAAGGAATGTCACTGCTGGGGAATGGAACTTTTTCCCACTTTTTGTAGTCAGGGCATACATAGGGTCAGTTAAATGCCAGTAATGCCTTCTGCTCTACCTACCAATGTACATTAACCCCAGTCCAACCTAAGGATGTTTATTTTTGCAGGCTGGGATATTCAGATACAGTTTATATTGTTTTAAACCGAAAATAATAAATCTTCCTCTGAAAAAAGTGTTTGACTTGGTGGACCTGCATGTATAGAATCATAGAATCGTTGCAGCACAGAAGGAGGCCATTCAGCCCATCAACCCTAAGAGCAATCCGATTAATCCCATTCCCCCGCTCTTTCCCTGTAGCCCTGCAAATTTTTTCTCTTCAAGTATTTATCCAATTTCTTTTTGAAAGTCACTATTGAATCTGCTTCCACCACCCTTTCGAGCAGCGAGTTCCCGATCATAACTACTTGCTGCGTAAAAAAAAAGTTTTTTCTTCTGTCGCCTTTGGTTCTTTTGCCAATCACTTTAAATCTGTGTCCTCTGGTTCTCGACCCTTATGCCAATGGGAACAGTTTCTCTTTATTTACTTTATCTAAACCCGTCATGATTTTGAACACTTCTATCAAATCTCCTCTCAACCTTCTCTGCTCGAAGGAGAACAACCCCAATTTCTCTAGTCTATCCACGTAACTGAACTCCCTCATCCCTGGAACCATTCTAGTAAATCTTTTCTGCACCCTTTCTAAGGCCTTCACATTCTCCCTAAAGTGCGGTGCCCAGAATTGGACACGATATTCCAGTTGTGGCCGAATCAGTGTTTTATAAAGATTCTCAAGAGATTTGACGATACTGCAGTCCTAAACCAATGCACTTCTTTTCCAGGGATGTACAAGTCATAGCTGGGTCCTTTTTCGCATATCTACATTCACCCATATTCTCCATTATTATATTACTAGCTTCATATTAATTAATCAATAGATCCATGTAATATAAAATGTGAATAATTTTGAAATTAAACTTAACTAATAATGTGCTTTGTTTTGCTTCACAGCTTCTTGCATAGGATTAGAAATGTAAAAAAATAATTGAGACCACGATACTTTGCTGCTTCAATTTGATCATTTTATCAGAAATAGGCATTCAATTCCAAATTTTACATCTGCACAGTCCAGTGGGCGGACGTTAAGACTCCCGAGTAGCTCACTTGGTGTATGCACTGCTCAGTGAGATACATAGCTGAACAGACCAGGAAGTTCTATGTTCAATCCCATGCTGATTTAGTTAATTTCATCTGAGGCAGTAGTAGGGGCACTGCATTGGACGAAGGAGGAGGAAAGAAATCAGCCAAAGTTCCCATTCCTAATTGCTATTCATGACTTCTGATGGAAAGTACACATTTTAAAAATTTGTTCATGGGATGTGGGCGTTGCTAGCGAGACCGGCATTTATTGCCCATCCCTAATTGCCCTTGAGAAGGTGGTGGTGAGCCGCCGCCTTGAACCGCTGCAGTCCGTGTGGTGAAGGTTCTCCCACAGTGCTGTTAGGAAGGGAGTTCCAGGATATTGACCCAGCGATGATGAAGGAACGGCGATATATTTCCAAATCGGGATGGTGTGTGACTTGAAGGGGAACGTGCAGGTGGTATTGTTCCCATGTACCTGCTGCTCTTATCCTTCTAGGTGGTAGAGGTCGCAGGTTTGGGAGGTGCTGTCGAAGAAGCCTTGGCCGTGGATGGTACACACTGCAACCACGGTGCGCCAGTGGTGAAGGGAGTAAATGTTTAGGGTGGTGGATGGGTTGCCAATCAAACGGGCTGCTTTGTCCTGGATGGTGTCGAGCTTCTTGAGTGTTGTTGGAGCTGCTCTCATCCAGGCAAGTGGAGAGTATTCCATCACACTCCTGACTTGTGCCTTGTAGATGGTGGAAAGGCTATGGGGAGTCAGGAGGTGAGTCACTCGCCGCAGAATACCCAGCCTCTGACATGTTGGCAAAGGCAGCACTGGGTTCAGTTGTGATGCTGCTCACTGTTGCTTAGCCTGTTGATGCTCACTATCTAGACTCACACATAAATGGGTGAGATACAGAAGAACAGCAGGCACCCAAGGAATTGTATCCCAGTATGAGTAAGTGCCTTCAGGAGAAGATGGGGAAAAAATTTAGATTCTATGTTATATTCCATAGAAGAGTTAACTGGTCTAATCAAGTTCTAGGTCTCACAAAGCTCTTAAAATGCTTGTTTGTTATCTGATGCTACTGATGTGAAATGCTTGGTACTTGATTATTGACTGATAAAATATAATACACAGGGCTGAACTTTCCTTTTAGGGAGTGAGTCATGGCAGGGTGGGACTTCTGCCCAATCCTCTGACTCCACCCTGAACCTGCCCTGCTTTCCTGAGCCATGGTAATTACTGAGGCAAGACTGGTTTCTGGCGAGATTCCATCACAAAGAGCGAGCCTGTCACTGCGAGGCTGGAAAATTCCAGTCGTTCTGCAACAGAACCAGAAGAGGTGGAGAGGGATCTTAAAGTGGCAGAGGAGCCCCGAAAATCAAGGAAGCCCCCAGATTTGTATGCCTCAGCAGAGACCAAAGCCTACAAGGGTACGTGTATGGGGCTGAACTGGAGGGAAAGGAGACCTCCAATGGACCCTCTCCCTCCAGTAACAGAAATTGGGACATTCGCACTGTCACCCTGGGTCTAATGCCACCTTTCTCGAAGTGGTCCTCGGGAGTGGAGATTAGTGGGGCGGTCAGGAGAGAAATCTGGGAATCCAGACCCAGACCCTGACCTTCCACTGGCATTTACATATACATGTACGGGGGGGGGGGGGGGGAGGGCAGCGATGGTCTTGTCAGAGGCAGGGGGAGGGAAATCGAGGTTGGAGCAGAGAGGCACTGGTAGGCCTCGCCCCCCCATTTTCCTGCTATTTCTGCCGCTGTCCCACCTGATTTCGGGTGAGGAAGCAGATGAAAATCCAGCCCGATGGAAAATGGTTGCTGATTCGTTATCGCCTGTTTTGCACGACTGCCCAAGGTGAATTTTTCCATTCAATCTTATTATGATGTAATTTCTTGTTACTAAAACACTCTAAGGCTGGGAATTTCCTTCGAGCTGCTCCTACTCCACTGCCAAAATCCATGGCCCAAATTTTCATTTTATTTCTTTGCTACTTCTTTGGATGAACAAAATTTATTCTCAAAAATGGAAATACATTGAAAGCAAAATCTCTTTCACTCTATCACTTTTCATTGACGAGGGAAAAATACTTTATGATTTCCCTTAATATCCTCCCAGCCTACTTTCCTCAAAATTATACCTCTTGTGCGCCGCACACATTGCTATTGTATCTTTGCTGCCATTGGCAAACTAGAATGGTTTCCTTGCCAGGTCTGCTGCACTCAGTCTTCATGCACTGAATGGTAGGAACCTTCCTTCACTGGCAGCAACAGCTGTTAGTTACCCTTACTAGGACTAACGCTGCCTGTTAAAGTGGCGTCTGTGATGTAGCTATTGTCTTGCACTGACAATCCCAGTGAGCCACAGGTGAGAATTAGTTGTAGTTTGGTGACCAATGGCCCTGCCAACCAAGACTGGTCATGGGTGCAACTGCCCGAGGACCAGCAGTGCTACTTCTACAGGATTTCCGCAAACACCCCAACTAGTATTTTGAAAGCAAAATAATAATCAGAAATGTTAAAAATTTGCCTTTTATGTCCTGTTTTGTTTAATGAAAAAAAAACATGCACTATGTACAGTGCTGACATTTCAAAAACCCATAGGCGGAGGGAGATATCATAGGCTGGACAGCCAGAGGGTTGTGGATGATTCCCCAGGGTGAACCTGTCTCCAAAATGAAGAGATTTATACTGGTGAGTGACAGTTAGAGAGCTGGCAGGCCCTGCATTTTCTGAGCTGAAACTCAAGGCCAATCCAGTCATAACTTGGCCCCCTTTTTCAAGTGCATCTTGTCTTCAGCTGTCAAAAAAGAAAACAAATCAGAAACTGTGAAGTGAGCATCAGCCAGAATCTCTATGAGAAAAATGAAAGGCTATCTCATGTGAAAATTGATCTCAATTTACCTGTAGTACGCAGCTGGCATTTTTATTGCTTTTGTTTCGCATGCTGTGGTATTTGGTTCTGAGCTATGCTGCTGTGTCAGAGTGCTCTTCGTTTTTCTTATTGCCAATTCATTGGCCTTTATTGCTCATGGTTTTCGAACCAGCTGATGCACCAGGTATTTGATGCCACTTTACCTTTCACACTTTGACCTTCGTGGTTCATTTGTAGTCATCACAGGGCCGGGTTTCTGCAGGTGGGGGAAGATCATTTTAAATTAATATCAAAGTGAGAGTATTTGTTTAATTGGCCTGGCCAGTAAAAGCTCACTGATTATTCATTTATTATTGGATTATTAATTTTCCATTTAAGTTGTAACTATCAGACTAAGCAACCCGTTTTCCAATAGGTTTTGACACAGAACAATCTAACAGGAAAGTTACATGTGGTCTGCAGATGATCAAAAGAAAAATCCATGGAAAACCCTCAAAGATGAAGATTTCAGCACAAAGAGCAAACCTTTCATTTCTGACAGCTGTGAGAGTCAGGCAATGAACTCAAAAAGAATATCTGAGAAATCTTAACTTCTATTCTTTGCTGTGCACTCTTGATTATATTGACAATCAATCTCTACTTACACCCAGAATGAGAAATAAAAAAGATAGTCTTAATCATACCAGATTGCAGTAT
Source organism: Heptranchias perlo (assembly GCF_035084215.1). NCBI lineage: Eukaryota > Metazoa > Chordata > Chondrichthyes > Hexanchiformes > Hexanchidae > Heptranchias > Heptranchias perlo. Next base: position 85,077,574 of record NC_090329.1, on the reverse strand, counting down.
TTTTCAATGCATTCATTCCAATGCAGGCCTTTCTCCCTCCATACTACTGCAGTCCTCCCTGATGCAGCTTGTGCTACTATCTTCCCATTCAAATATAACCAACATCAAGATTTCCAAATAAAATCATCTGCAACTCCTGCTGATCTGATGAGGATCTGTGGGACGTCTCTACAAATATCATACAAAACAACTTTGTGTTCCTCCTGCCCAAATATTTTCACCTTGAAATCCGTCATAGAAAATTCAATCACCTGTTTATTCCTTCAATTATTCTTGCTTATACATGTATCTGATGATAAAATTGAATATCTGGGAAAGAATTATAAGGGCTGTCACTTCATTGAGGAGTTTGTTGCTAGAGAATGATACTCACAATTTACATTGTGGTATCTGTTGGTTTGAGCAACATAGCTTTCTGTTCATAAAATTAGAAACCTGTTTCTCACCATTTTTGAGATTGTCTTGCCTCGAAATTCCAGAGGCCCAAAAGTGCAGAATGGGTGATTTCCACCCAAGGGGGGCAGGAATTTGTTGTGGAACTAGTTTACACCAGGTTTCCAGCCCATTTGTAATGGCTCTTTAGATTGCAACAGAGGGCAGATATTCTACCTGCTCCTCCTACCTCAAGGAAGGGTATATCAGGGGAATTTCCTGTGCTTGCCCAGGATATTCCACCATTTCATTTTTACAAGGCCTCAGAGCTGAGAGCAGGCATGCGACCTGCTGAGGCCCAGGAAAGCTCCTAGAGGCGCCTATGGTTAAGGTAATCAATCTTGGAGAGGATTGATTACTGTTTGAATGTCCTCCAAATTGTTCCCTCAAGGAGAAAAACATTTGCTTACTTTGTTCTTTTTTTTTTGCCCTTCTTGTGCCTTGGGATCCTCCGGTCAGAGTGGCTGGTCATTGCTCCAACATCCACCAGGCTATCAGCTTAGGTGCCATCGAAGTGCCCTTGCAGGTGCGATGCGCTCAGCCTGGTCATTCAAATGACCTCCAATATGGGACAAGATCTATGGCCTCACCGACAGCTGGATAGGGGTTCTGCTCTACCAAACCTATGCTGGTGGAGTGGACCCTATTCTACTTCAGAACCTCAATATCTACTTTATTTAAACATGCAACATATTACCACATTTTGCACTCAACTCAGATATATCACTGGCTAAACGCAGGAATATCTCATTTTATTCTATCCTAACAATGCACTCAGTTTCTGAAGAACAACTTCCACTGCACTAGTGTGAGATTCCTATTTATATTGCCAAACATCCTTAAAACGTAAGAAAATATGAAAGGAGAAAAAGTCACATGACTCATCAAAATCCTTCCAATGGATCATGTGCAGTTTACGTTATTGTGGACCTTGTGGGCTCACTGAGTGAGCACATTAACTCAGTGTTGAACTGTGGGCAGTTTTGAGAATTTAGATTGCCTTCAATCTCTGTAATTGATGTGGCTCAAACTCACTTGATGTATGAGCCTTACAACCAGCAGAGAGAGAATCAGTAGGGGTTGGATTAAACCCAGGCGACAGAGGTGAAAGGACAGTGTGTTAACCCATAACAACAGATTTTCCCCTATGCAATTGAGTTTCTTATGATACAGCGAGTAAATCACATAGGTGGCATTGTTAATAGTGAAGAAATAACTATTCCACTTATTAATATGAATTATTTTTCCAGCAAATTTTTTAAAAGAACTTTTAAAATCTGAATTTACAATTTATTTATAATTTAATAGCCCAATAGCATGCATATCTCATTCAAAACAAAGTCCTGATAGTGTCAGAGAGTTATCAGGTCAATGTATTTCTTTAAGGAGTGTGTTAGAAAAGGTATCTGATACGGCCAGACAGCTGGAAGTGATTGAAAGCCATGAGCCACTTTTAGAAACAATGCTCAGGAGGACCTCAGGCATTGACAATTTTATCTGCTTCAAAAAGAAATTTAGCAAATGAAGATCAAGACTCAGCAAGACAAATCAGATCTGAAATTTCAAACGCCAGTGTTATCACCAGATGTATTCAACATACTCTTATACTTCCCTCTTCTGAAAGCATTAACTCTTTGCTGGGGTACATTTCCACAGGCACTGGTTGTCATCTAATGGCATTATCCATGTGTGAGCCATGACAGTGAGTGTTGACCGGCTATTCAATTGTGGGGTGGAGAGGGGGATGGGGATCATACCGAGACTAATCTTGTCCTTGCCTGATGTTTACAATGTGCACTTACAGCAGTGATCAATGGAAGATGGGGACCCAGCCTGATTTTCTCCTCCTCTAACCCATGGATACTGAGGTCAACTGCAGGCCCCCTATTGATGCCCTGGCTGAAATCGGCTAACTCAGTACAAGCCACTTAACGGGGAGACATCGAGCAGAAACAAGGATAAAAGAGTCTGGAGTTAAAGGCATAGTTAATGAGAATGATTTTTAGGAGACTTCTGAAGACTTAAGGGGTAGCAAAGCAAAGAGATTTTGACAGGATTCCAGAGAGGAGGGATGTTGTGATTGACAGACTGGCCATGAATAGTGCAGCAGGCACGGTGGAGCTGAGTAGTTAATTGGCAAGGAGTACATGTGAAGACATACAACTGAAGAAAATAGTTCTGATAGGATGAAGCGAGGCCATGAGCAGTTTGAGAATGAGGACAAGGATCTTGAAGTCAATTCACTAGAGCACAGGGAGCCAGTTGGGCTTGGTAAAACAAATGATTATGCAAGGGGGGCTCAACTACTCTCCAGATGTACTTACTGATCTATCACTTTAATGCTGTCCAAAATATTCTTTTTGTATGATATTCTGATTGCTACTACTACCATCACCAGTGACATAACCTGTAAACCAATATTTCAAAATAGCTCCAAATGCTCTTTCCAGACACAATACAATTCTGGCAGCGCCAAATCTCTCACTGGATGATTTTCCACAGTTCAAAAGGACGTGCCACACAAATTCAATATGGCCACCATTGCATTTCACTGAATTCCTAGTGAATCTAGAAAAAATGCATGTTCAAGATGTAGAAGTCTACCATCAGATCCATTGTGGCGCTCCCAAACCAATATGTAGGAATCGATTTTTCCTCTTCGGCTCCAATTTTTATCTAAAAGGTTAAATCCGAATAAGTGGTGATGCATCAACAGCACTCAAATTTCCTGGGTCAGCTCGTTTTCAGCTTTATTCACAAATCCAGCCTGGAGCAAGTGTAGGGATCACACTAGTAGTAGGAGCGGGAATTTGTGCATAAGTGAAATTTATGGGAACGGAGTATCACAAAGGGGGTGGGACAAAAATTTTGAAAGCCTTTAGAAAGTTTCAGAAGGTATTTCAACCCATTAACAACCTTTGCCAAGGCTGAAAAGCCATCGGATTAAGGAAATGACAGAAAATACTCAAGGCAAATGAAGTCTTGAGGCTGCAGCTGACCAGTTCTGTCACTGGCTGGCTGTCCAGCTATTTGGTGCATGTTAGCAGCAGGTGTCCTTAAAGCAGGCTCTCCGTCTGGCTCCGCTGACCCATCTCATCGAAACATATAAAATTCTAACAGGACTAGACAGACTAGATGCAGGGAGGATGTTCCCGATGGCTGGGAGTCCAGAAGTCTCAGGATACGGGGTATGCCGTTTAGAACCGAGATGAGGAGAAATTTCTTCACTCAGAGGGTGGTGAACCTGTGGAATTCTCCACCACAGAAGGCAATGGAGGACAAGTCATTAAATATATTCAAGAAGGAGATAGATATATTTCTTAATGCTAAAGGGATCAAGGGATATGGGGAAAAAGCGGGAACAGGGTACTGAGTTAGACGATCAGCCATGATCATTTGAATGGAGGAGCAGGCCCGAAAGGCCAAATAGCCTACTTGTGTTCCTATTTTCTCTACCCTGTGAAGACACTTTCCCACAGCCATTACCAGGTGGGTGCAACGACGTCTGCAAATAAGTTGGCAGCATCTTGGTGGGTGTGAACAAACAGATTTCACCTGCTGGTGATCACACTGGCATGTCTTCTTTCATTGCTACATGCAATACCACATAAAGCATGACATATTGTGATTGGGGCACTTCTGAAGAACCATCCAGCATAACAGTTGGTCAGACCTTCACTCTCGTGGGCCTGTTATCACTTTGCGATTGAAACCTTTGTCTGCACTACTTGTCTCCTAGAACAAGATCTGGTCACCTCTGTATGAGAAACAGATGTGTGAGTATAGGCAAGTGGGCACAGCACACCTCTCGGGCATCACGACCCACCCTGGGATCCTCCTTTTCTTTCCAGTGTCTCAGGTCGAGGAATTTACGTTGGAAAAGCCATAGAAAGCTGTAATGGTGCTCCAGATAAAAATTCCCAGAGGAAACCAAAGTGTAACTTTTCAAACTTTGAAGAGCTCACTACAGTGCCAATGTGTGAACTTGTACCACCTCAATAAGGAGACCAAGGTATCAGCAGATGCGACATCGTTTGGATTAGGAAACACACAACTGCATATACATCAGCAGCTTCATCTAACATTGAACTGCATTACATACAAATGGAAAAGAAAGCCTGAGGGTTATTCATGGCATGTGAGAAGTTCAAGGATTATTTCAGTGGCATCCAGTTCTACATAGAGATAGACCACAAACATTTATCTGACTGTTAGGTATGGAAGGCCTAGGTGTACTAACACTAAAGATGAAACAATTCAGGATACAACTCATGAAATATTCTTAGATTATTCCCCATGTTTCAGGGAAGGATTTGATTGCTTCAGGTACTCTGTTGTGTGCTCCACTGTCTTGTTGGCTAAATTTGAATGTGTAGAGCTACAGGGAGATTCAAATGTATACATGCTCCCTACGGCACAGGAAACTAGCCAATGAATGCTTAACACATTCATCTGAAATTCCTCTCACTTCTATTTTAGCAGAGGTGTTAATCCATTTACTTTGAAAGAGAGAGATTTCCGATGTGCATGTTGGCCTGGATTTTCTGTTATTTTCCAGCCTGTTTTGGGGAAGTTTGTGGGCAGGTGCAGGAAATACATCAGGAAGCTGACTTACCAGCTCTGTTGCTAGTTTTGGGATTTCCTGCCAGAATGGATGGATTAATGCTAAAGACAGAAATATGTCATTCAATGGATTTTCCATCACTAACGCCTTAACAGCATTGAGCAGCAATCGCATTCCTGGTGCCCAGCATTGCTAAGGTAGCGGACGACCATTTAAAATTTAAAAGGCTGTATTTAGCAGTGCAACTGATTGCAGAGTGATCATTCACATTATGTGGTACTTTAAAAAAAAACACAATTAAATTAACAAAAGCTTTTTGCACTTGAGCTGGTACAAGCTTGTAGATCCTACCTACAGCAGCACCTGCTGAATTGCAGACAGTTCACTTTCATTACTAATAGTTCAGAGCACTACATTTTACGTACCTTCTAATTACATAATGACATTAACATCTCACAGGGACTCCCCTGCCACAGGATGGCCCCTTGGTCTAGGGACCCAGGCCAGCATGGGCTGGAGCACACAGAGCGATCACTCTTTTTAAGTGCAAGTCGAATTTCTCTCCCAATCTGTTTTTCAGAAACCCTGAATGGAGAGGTAATGAAAAATGGCTTTTCATTTAAATAGTCTACAATGTGAGATTGTCTGATTGGGGTTTGGGGGCTGGATACAAAACCTCTGAAGTGAGTTATAATGCCTCTCAATGTCTTACTACAATACTACTTTAGAATTACGATATACCTTACAATCTATATATTGTGAGTCTTTAAAGTATAGGATTTTTGTGAAATGTGTTACATAATATATAAAAACTGCCTACAATGATATTATGAATGAATACAGATGGATGTTGGCAGTGAAGTTTCATTGTGTGGGGGGAGAATTCAACTCATGGCCACCCATTTTGCACCTAAAAAACTGATGGCCAGCAGTTGAAAACTGTGGGATAGGACTGGGTGGGGGGTACTTTGACGGCTCCTATGATGCTCAAGGCCTGCCAGTAAAACATTCAGGCGTACTGTCATTACTGAAGTCTTGCTACAAAATGGAAATTATTTTTTATATTCCCCATCAAAGAAAATGAAAATGGAGACAATACTAAGCTGTAATAATAGATTATTATTCTTTTTTATTCAGGCCAACAGGGTGGCATTGGCCAAACCTAATGCCATCAGGGCATCTACATGCGTCCCCTAAAAAGAGGACAGTACTAATAAAAATGGGCAACCTGCCCAAATTAAAATTGCGTGCAAGAAAAATCTTGATATCATAATTTGGAGCAATAAAATATTTGATATCCTGTGATACTTATCAGGTTTAAAAGGCTTCTAGTGAACCGGTGGGCAGTGTCTGATTGTATTCTGTGGTGAAGGAGATCAAAATATTGGCAAGCAGTCAGAGACACCTACCCTAACGAACTTATGTATCTTTGACACATACACGGCAGGTTTTGCCAAGCCCAGGAGCAAACTCATTTGAAGGTTCTCTGATCTGCTGCACAGCTCACTGGGTGACCAATGATGAACATAGCTGGAATGTGAAAAATACCATGAGCAACATTTTGTTTAGGTCGTGTAGGCAATAATGTCTTATTCAAGTACATTCTATGTAAAAGATAGTGGGGCCAAAAATCTGAAGACATTCCAGCACTATCCCATTGTAATTCTGTGTGTTTCTAATCACTGGCCAGTACTCTATGTGATGGGCCGGTACTCTATGTGATGGGCCGGTACTCTATGTGATGGGCCCGGTACTCTATGTGATGGGCCGGTACTCTATGTGATGGGCCCGGTACTCTATGTGATGGGCCGGTACGCTATGTGATGGGCCGGTACTCTATGTGATGGGCCGGTACTCTATGTGATGGGCCGGTACGCTATGTGATGGGCCAGTACTCTATGTGATGGGCCGGTACGCTATGTGATGGGCCGGTACTCTATGTGATGGGCCGGTACGCTATGTGAAGGGCCGGTACGCTATGTGATGGGCCGGTACTCTATGTGATGGGCCGGTACTCTATGTGATGGGCCGGTACTCTATGTGATGGCCCGGTACTCTATGTGATGGGCCGGTACGCTATGTGAAGGGCCGGTACGCTATGTGATGGGCCGGTACTCTATGTGATGGGCCGGTACGCTATGTGACGGGCTGGTACTCTATGTGATGGGCCGGTACTCTATGTGATGGGCCGGTACGCTATGTGATGGGCCGGGTACGCTATGTGATGGGCCAGGTACGCTATGTGACGGGCCGGTACTCTATGTGATGGGCCGGTACGCTATGTGATGGGCCGGTACGCTATGTGATGGGCCGGTACTCTATGTGATGGGCCCGGTACGCTATGTGATGGGCCGGTACTCTATGTGATGGCCCGGTACTCTATGTGATGGGCCGGTACTCTATGTGATGGCCCGGTACTCAATGTGATGGCCCGGTACGCTATGTGATGGGCCGGTACTCTATGTGATGGGCCGGTACTCTATGTGATGGGCCCGGTACTCTATGTGATGGGCCGGTACTCTATGTGATGGCCCGGTACTCTATGTGATGGCCCGGTACGCTATGTGATGGGCCGGTACTCTATGTGATGGCCCGGTACTCTATGTGATGGGCCCGGTACTCTATGTGATGGCCCGGTACGCTATGTGATGGGCCGGTACTCTATGTGATGGGCCGGTACTCTATGTGATGGGCCGGTACTCTATGTGATGGGCCGGTACTCTATGTGACGGGCCCGGTACGCTATGTGATGGGCCGGTACTCTATGTGATGGGCCGGTACTCTATGTGATGGGCCGGTACTCGATGTGATGGGCCCGGTACGCTATGTGATGGGCCAGTACTCTATGTGATGGGCCGGTACGCTATGTGATGGGCCGGTACTCTATGTGATGGGCCGGTACGCTATGTGAAGGGCCGGTACGCTATGTGATGGGCCGGTACTCTATGTGATGGGCCGGTACTCTATGTGATGGGCCGGTACTCTATGTGATGGCCCGGTACTCTATGTGATGGGCCGGTACGCTATGTGAAGGGCCGGTACGCTATGTGATGGGCCGGTACTCTATGTGATGGGCCGGTACGCTATGTGACGGGCTGGTACTCTATGTGATGGGCCGGTACTCTATGTGATGGGCCGGTACGCTATGTGATGGGCCGGGTACGCTATGTGATGGGCCAGGTACGCTATGTGACGGGCCGGTACTCTATGTGATGGGCCGGTACGCTATGTGATGGGCCGGTACGCTATGTGATGGGCCGGTACTCTATGTGATGGGCCCGGTACGCTATGTGATGGGCCGGTACTCTATGTGATGGCCCGGTACTCTATGTGATGGGCCGGTACTCTATGTGATGGCCCGGTACTCAATGTGATGGCCCGGTACGCTATGTGATGGGCCGGTACTCTATGTGATGGGCCCGGTACTCTATGTGATGGGCCGGTACTCTATGTGATGGCCCGGTACTCTATGTGATGGCCCGGTACGCTATGTGATGGGCCGGTACTCTATGTGATGGCCCGGTACTCTATGTGATGGGCCCGGTACTCTATGTGATGGCCCGGTACGCTATGTGATGGGCCGGTACTCTATGTGATGGGCCGGTACTCTATGTGATGGGCCGGTACTCTATGTGACGGGCCCGGTACGCTATGTGATGGGCCGGTACTCTATGTGATGGGCCGGTACTCTATGTGATGGGCCGGTACTCGATGTGATGGGCCCGGTACGCTATGTGATGGCCCGGTACTCTATGTGATGGGCCGGTACACAATGTGATGGGCCGGTACACTATGTGATGGGCCGGTACTCTATGTGATGGGCCCGGTACTCTATGTGATGGGCCGGTACTCTATGTGATGGGCCCGGTACTCTATGTGATGGGCCGGTACACTATGCGATGGGCCGGTACACGATGTGATGGGCCGGTATGCTCTGTGATGGGCCGGTACTCTATGTGATGGGCCGGTACACTATGTGATGGGCCGGTACGCTCTGTGATGGGCCGGTACTCTATGTGATGGGCCGGTACACTATGTGATGGGCCCGGTACTCTATGTGATGGGCCGGTACTCTATGTGATGGGCCGGTACGCTCTGTGATGGGCCGGTATTCTATGTGATGGGCCGGTACTCTATGTGATGGGCCCGGTACGCTCTGTGATGGGCCGGTACTCTATGTGATGGCCCGGTACTCTATGTGATGGGCCGGTACGCTATGTGATGGGCCGGTACTCTATGTGATGGGCCGGTACGCTATGTGATGGGCCGGTACGCTATGTGATGGGCCCGGTACTCTATGTGATGGGCCGGTACTCTATGTGATGGCCCGGTACTCTATGTGATGGGCCCGGTACTCTATGTGATGGGCCGGTACTCTATGTGATGGGCCGGTACTCTATGTGATGGGCCGGTACTCTATGTGATGGGCCAGTACTCTATGTGATGGGCCGGTACTCTATGTGATGGGCCCGGTACGCTATGTGATGGGCCGGTACTCTATGTGATGGGCCGGTACTCTATGTGATGGGCCGGTACTCGATGTGATGGGCCGGTACTCTATGTGATGGGCCGGTACTCTATATGATGGGCCAGGTACTCTATGTGATGGGCCGGTACTCTATGTGATGGGCCGGTACTCTATGTGATGGCCCGGTACTCTATGTGATGGGCCGGTACTCGATGTGATGGGCCCGGTACTCTATGTGATGGGCCGGTACGCTATGTGATGGGCCGGTACTCTATGTGATGGGCCGGTACTCTATGTGATGGCCCGGTACGCTAGGTGATGGGCCGGTACTCTATGTGATGGCCCGGTACGCTATGTGATGGGCCGGTACTCTATGTGATGGGCCGGTACTCTATGTGATGGGCCCGGTACTCTATGTGATGGCCCGGTACGCTATGTGATGGGCCGGTACGCTATGTGATGGGCCGGTACTCTATGTGATGGGCCGGTACGCTATGTGATGGGCCGGTACGCTATGTGATGGGCCCGGTACTCTATGTGATGGGCCGGTACTCTATGTGATGGGCCCGGTACTCTATGTGATGGGCCGGTACTCTATGTGATGGGCCGGTACTCTATGTGATGGGCCGGTACTCTATGTGATGGGCCCGGTACGCTATGTGATGGGCCCGGTACTCTATGTGATGGGCCGGTACTCTATGTGATGGGCCGGTACGCTATGTGATGGGCCGGTACTCGATGTGATGGGCCGGTACTCGATGTGATGGGCCCGGTACTCTATGTGATGGGCCAGGTACGCTATGTGATGGGCCCGGTACTCTATGTGATGGGCCAGGTACTCTATGTGATGGGCCGGTACTCTATGTGATGGGCCGGTACTCGATGTGATGGGCCCGGTACTCTATGTGATGGGCCGGTACGCTATGTGATGGGCCCGGTACTCTATGTGATGGGCCGGTACTCTATGTGATGGGCCGGTACTCTATGTGATGGGCCGGTACTCGATGTGATGGGCCCGGTACTCTATGTGATGGGCCAGGTACTCTATGTGATGGGCCGGTACTCTATGTGATGGCCCGGTACGCTATGTGATGGGCTGGTACGCTATGTGATGGGCCAGGTACGCTATGTGATGGGCCGGTACTCTATGTGATGGGCCGGTACTCTATGTGATGGGCCGGTACTCTATGTGATGGGCCGGTACTCTATGTGATGGGCCGGTACTCTATGTGATGGGCCGGTACTCTATGTGATGGGCCGGTACTCGATGTGATGGGCCGGTACTCTATGTGATGGGCCGGTACTCTATGTGATGGGCCGGTACTCTATGTGATGGGCCGGTACTCTATGTGATGGGCCGGTACGCTATGTGATGGGCCGGTACTCTATGTGATGGGCCGGTACTCTATGTGATGGGCCAGGTACGCTATGTGATGGGCCGGTACTCTATGTGATGGGCCGGTACTCTATGTGAAGGGCCGGTACTCTATGTGATGGGCCGGTACGCTCTGTGATGGGCCGGTACTCTATGTGATGGGCCGGTACGCTATGTGATGGGCCGGTACTCTATGTGAAGGGCCGGTACTCTATGTGATGGGCCGGTACTCTATGTGATGGGCCGGTACTCTATGTGATGGGCCCGGTACGCTATGTGATGGGCCGGTACTCTATGTGATGGCCCGGTACTCTATGTGATGGGCCAGGTACGCTATGTGATGGGCCGGTACTCTATATGATGGCCCGGTACTCAATGTGATGGCCCGGTACGCTATGTGATGGGCCGGTACTCTATGTGATGGGCCGGTACTCTATGTGATGGGCCGGTACTCTATGTGATGGGCCGGTACTCTATGTGATGGCCCGGTACTCTATGTGATGGCCCGGTACGCTATGTAATGGGCCGGTACTCTATGTGATGGCCCGGTACTCTATGTGATGGCCCGGTACGCTATGTGATGGCCCGGTACGCTATGTGATGGGCCGGTACTCTATGTGATGGCCCGGTACGCTATGTGATGGGCCGGTACTCTATGTGATGGCCCGGTACGCTATGTGATGGGCCGGTACTCTATGTGATGGGCCGGTACTCTATGTGATGGGCCCGGTACTCTATGTGATGGCCCGGTACGCTATGTGATGGGCCGGTACGCTATGTGATGGGCCGGTACGCTATGTGATGGGCCGGTACTCTATGTGATGGGCCGGTACTCTATGTGATGGGCCGGTACTCTATGTGATGGGCCGGTACTCTATGTGATGGGCCGGTACGCTATGTGATGGGCCCGGTACTCTATGTGATGGGCCCGGTACTCTATGTGATGGGCCGGTACTCTATGTGATGGGCCCGGTACTCTATGTGATGGGCCGGTACTCTATGTGATGGGCCGGTACACTATGTGATGGGCCGGTACGCTCTGTGATGGGCCGGTACTCTATGTGATGGGCCGGTACACTATGTGATGGGCCGGTACTCTATGTGATGGGCCGGTACGCTCTGTGATGGGCCGGTACTCTATGTGATGGGCCGGTACACTATGTGATGGGCCCGGTACTCTATGTGATGGGCCGGTACTCTATGTGATGGGCCGGTACGCTCTGTGATGGGCCGGTACTCTATGTGATGGGCCGGTACTCTATGTGATGGGCCCGGTACGCTCTGTGATGGGCCGGTACTCTATGTGATGGCCCGGTACTCTATGTGATGGGCCGGTACGCTATGTGATGGGCCGGTACGCTCTGTGATGGGCCGGTACTCTATGTGATGGGCCCGGTACTCTATGTGATGGGCCGGTACGCTATGTGATGGGCCGGTACGCTATGTGATGGGCCCGGTACTCTATGTGATGGGCCGGTACTCTATGTGATGGCCCGGTACTCTATGTGATGGGCCCGGTACTGTATGTGATGGGCCGGTACTCTATGTGATGGGCCGGTACTCTATGTGATGGGCCGGTACTCTATGTGATGGGCCGGTACTCTATGTGATGGGCCCGGTACTCTATGTGATGGGCCGGTACTCTATGTGATGGGCCGGTACTCTATGTGATGGGCCGGTATTCGATGTGATGGGCCCGGTACTCTATGTGATGGGCCGGTACTCTATGTGATGGGCCGGTACTCTATGTGATGGGCCGGTACTCTATGTGATGGGCCGGTACTCTATGTGATGGGCCCGGTACTCTATGTGATGGGCCAGGTACTCTATGTGATGGGCCGGTACTCTATGTGATGGGCCGGTACTCTATGTGATGGCCCGGTACTCTATGTGATGGGCCGGTACTCGATGTGATGGGCCCGGTACTCTATGTGATGGGCCGGTACGCTATGTGATGGGCCGGTACTCTATGTGATGGGCCGGTACTCTATGTGATGGGCCGGTACGCTCTGTGATGGGCCGGTACTCTATGTGATGGGCCGGTACACTATGTGATGGGCCCGGTACACTATGTGATGGGCCGGTACTCTATGTGATGGGCCGGTACTCTATGTGATGGGCCGGTACGCTCTGTGATGGGCCGGTACTCTAGGTGATGGGCCGGTACGCTATGTGATGGGCCGGTACTCTATGTGATGGGCCGGTACTCTATGTGATGGGCCGGTACTCTATGTGATGGGCCGGTACTCGATGTGATGGGCCCGGTACTCTATGTGATGGGCTGGTACGCTATGTGATGGGCCGGTACTCTATGTGATGGGCCGGTACGCTATGTGATGGGCCGGTACTCGATGTGATGGGCCGGTACTCGATGTGATGGGCCCGGTACTCTATGTGATGGGCCAGGTACGCTATGTGATGGGCCGGTACTCTATGTGATGGGCCGGTACTCTATGTGATGGGCCGGTACTCGATGTGATGGGCCCGGTACTCTATGTGATGGGCCAGGTACTCTATGTGATGGGCCGGTACTCTATGTGATGGGCCGGTACTCTATGTGATGGGCCGGTACTCGATGTGATGGGCCCGGTACTCTATGTGATGGGCCGGTACGCTATGTGATGGGCCCGGTACTCTATGTGATGGGCCGGTACTCTATGTGATGGGCCGGTACTCTATGTGATGGGCCGGTACTCGATGTGATGGGCCCGGTACTCTATGTGATGGGCCAGGTACTCTATGTGATGGGCCGGTACTCTATGTGATGGCCCGGTACGCTATGTGATGGCCCGGTACTCTATGTGATGGGCTGGTACGCTATGTGATGGGCCAGGTACGCTATGTGATGGGCCGGTACTCTATGTGATGGGCCGGTACTCTATGTGATGGGCCGGTACTCTATGTGATGGGCCGGTACGCTATGTGATGGGCCGGTACTCTATGTGATGGGCCGGTACTCTATGTGATGGGCCGGTACTCTATGTGATGGGCCAGGTACGCTATGTGATGGGCCGGTACTCTATGTGATGGGCCGGTACTCTATGTGATGGGCCGGTACTCTATGTGATGGGCCGGTACGCTATGTGATGGGCCGGTACTCTATGTGAAGGGCCGGTACTCTATGTGATGGGCCGGTACTCTATGTGATGGGCCGGTACTCTATGTGATGGGCCCGGTACGCTTTGTGATGGGCCCGGTACGCTATGTGATGGGCCCGGTACTCTATGTGATGGGCCGGTACTCTATGTGATGGGCCGGTACTCTATGTGACGGGCTGGTACTCTATGTGACGGGCTGGTACTCTATGTGATGGGCCGGTACTCTATGTGATGGGCCGGTACGCTATGCGATGGGCCCGGTACTCTATGTGACGGGCTGGTACTCTATGTGATGGGCCGGTACTCTATGTGATGGGCCGGTACTCTATGTGATGGGCCCGGTACTCTATGTGACGGGCTGGTACTCTATGTGATGGGCCGGTACTCTATGTGATGGGCCGGTACGCTATGTGATGGGCCGGTACTCTATGTGATGGGCCGGTACTCTATGTGATGGGACGGTACTCTATGTGATGGGCCGGTACTCTATGTGACGGGCTGGTACTCTATGTGATGGGCCGGTACTCTATGTGATGGGCCCGGTACTCTATGTGATGGGCCGGTACTCTATGTGATGGCCCGGTACTCTATGTGATGGGCCGGTACTCTATGTGATGGCCCGGTACTCTATGTGATGGGCCGGTACTCTATGTGATGGGCCGGTACTCTATGTGATGGGCCGGTACTCTATGTGACGGGCTGGTACTCTATGTGATGGGCCGGTACTCTATGTGATGGGCCCGGTACTCTATGTGATGGGCCGGTACTCTATGTGATGGCCCGGTACTCTATGTGATGGCCCGGTACTCTATGTGATGGGCTGGTACTCTATGTGATGGCCCGGTACTCTATGTGATGGGCCGGTACTCTATGTGATGGCCCGGTACTCTATGTGATGGGCCGGTACGCTATGTGATGGCCCGGTACTCTATGTGATGGGCCGGTACTCTATGTGATGGGCCCGGTACTCTATGTGATGGGCCGGTACTCTATGTGATGGCCCGGTACTCTATGTGATGGGCCGGTACTCTATGTGATGGGCCGGTACTCTATGTGATGGGCCGGTACTCTATGTGATGGGCCGGTACTCTATGTGATGGCCCGGTACTCTATGTGATGGGCCGGTACTCTATGTGATGGGCCCGGTACTCTATGTGATGGGCCGGTACTCTATGTGATGGCCCGGTACTCTATGTGATGGGCCGGTACTCTATGTGATGGGCCGGTACTCTATGTGATGGGCCGGTACTCTATGTGATGGGCCGGTACTCTATGTGATGGGCCGGTACTCTATGTGATGGGCCGGTACTCTATGTGATGGGCCCGGTACTCTATGTGATGGGCCGGTACGCTATGTGATGGGCCGGTACGCTATGTGATGGGCCCGGTACTCTATGTGATGGCCCGGTACTCTATGTGATGGGCCGGTACTCTATGTGATGGGCCCGGTACTCTATGTGATGGGCCGGTACGCTATGTGATGGGCCGGTACGCTATGTGATGGGCCCGGTACTCTATGTGATGGCCCGGTACTCTATGTGATGGGCCGGTACTCTATGTGATGGGCCGGTACTCTATGTGATGTGCCGGTACTCTATGTGATGGGCCGGTACTCTATGTGATGGGCCGGTACTCTATGTGATGGGCCCGGTACTCTATGTGATGGGCCCGGTACGCTATGTGATGGGCCGGTACTCGATGTGATGGGCCGGTACTCTATGTGATGGGCCGGTACTCGATGTGATGGGCCGGTACTCTATGTGATGGGCCGGTACTCTATGTGATGGGCCCGGTACTCTATGTGATGGGCCGGTACTCTATGTGATGGGCCGGTACTCTATGTGATGGGCCCGGTACTCTATGTGATGGGCCCGGTACGCTATGTGATGGGCCCGGTACGCTATGTGATGGGCCGGTACTCTATGTGATGGGCCGGTACTCTATGTGATGGGCCAGGTACGCTCTGTGATGGGCCGGTACTCTATGTGATGGGCCGGTACGCTATGTGATGGGCCGGTACTCTATGTGATGGGCCGGTACGCTATGTGATGGGCCGGTACTCTATGTGATGGGCCGGTACTCTATGTGATGGGCCGGTACTCTATGTGATGGGCCGGTACGCTATGTGATGGGCCGGGTACTCTATGTGATGGGCCGGTACTCTATGTGATGGGCCGGTACTCTATGTGATGGGCCGGTACTCTATGTGATGGGCCGGTACTCTATGTGATGGGCCGGTACGCTATGTGATGGGCCGGTACTCTATGTGATGGGCCGGTACTCTATGTGATGGGCCGGTACTCTATGTGATGGGCCGGTACTCTATGTGATGGGCCGGTACTCTATGTGATGGGCTGGTACTCTATGTGATGGGCCGGTACGCTATGTGATGGGCCAGGTACGCTATGTGATGGGCCGGTACTCTATGTGATGGGCCCGGTACTCTATGTGATGGGCCGGTACTCGATGTGATGGGCCGGTACGCTATGTGATGGGCCGGTACTCTATGTGATGGGCCGGTACTCTATGTGATGGGCCGGTACTCTATGTGATGGGCCGGTACTCTATGTGATGGGCCGGTACTCGATGTGATGGGCCGGTACTCTATGTGATGGGCCCGGTACTCTATGTGATGGGCCGGTACGCTATGTGATGGGCCGGTACTCTATGTGATGGGCCGGTACTCTATATGATGGGCCGGTACTCTATGTGATGGGCCGGTACTCTATGTGATGGGCCGGTACTCTATGTGATGGCCCGGTACTCTATGTGATGGGCCCGGTACTCTATGTGATGGGCCCGGTACTCTATGTGATGGGCCGGTACTCTATGTGATGGGCCGGTACTCTATGTGATGGGCCGGTACTCTATGTGATGGGCCGGTACTCGATGTGATGGGCCGGTACTCGATGTGATGGGCCGGTACGCTATGTGATGGGCCGGTACTCTATGTGATGGGCCGGTACTCTATGTGATGGGCCGGTACGCTATGTGATGGGCCCGGTACGCTATGTGAAGGGCCCGGTACTCTATGTGATGGGCCCGGTACGCTATGTGATGGGCCGGTACTCTATGTGATGGGCCGGTACTCTATGTGATGGGCCGGTACGCTATGTGATGGGCCCGGTACGCTATGTGAAGGGCCCGGTACGCTATGTGCTGGGCCCAGTACGCTCTGTGATGGGCCCAGTACTCTATGTGATGGGCCGGTACTCTATGTGATGGGCCGGTACGCTCTGTGATGGGCCCGGTACGCTATGTGATGGGCCAGGTACTCTATGTGATGGGCCGGTACTCTATGTGATGGGCCGGTACGCTATGTGATGGGCCGGTACTCTATGTGATGGGCCGGTACTCTATGTGATGGGCCGGTACGCTCTGTGATGGGCCGGTACTCTATGTGATGGGCCGGTACTCTATGTGATGGGCCGGTACTCTATGTGATGGGCCGGTACTCTATGTGATGGGCCGGTACTCGATGTGATGGGCCGGTACGCTATGTGATGGGCCGGTACGCTATGTGATTGGCCCGGTACTCTATGTGATGGGCCGGTACTCTATGTGATGGGCCGGTACGCTATGTGATGGGCCGGTACTCTATGTGATGGGCCGGTACTCTATGTGATGGGCCGGTACTCTATGTGATGGGCCGGTACGCTATGTGATGGGCCGGTACTCTATGTGATGGGCCGGTACTCTATGTGATGGGCCGGTACGCTATGTGATGGGCCGGTACTCTATGTGATGGGCCGGTACGCTATGTGATTGGCCCGGTACGCTATGTGATTGGCCCGGTACTCTATGTGATGGCCCGGTACTCTATGTGATGGGCCGGTACACTATGTGATGGGCCGGTACTCTATGTGATGGGCCGGTACTCTATGTGATGGGCCCGGTACGCTATGTGAAGGGCCGGTACGCTATGTGATGGGCCGGTACTCTATGTGATGGGCCGGTACGCTATGTGATGGGCCCGGTACGCTATGTGAAGGGCCGGTACGCTATGTGATGGGCCGGTACTCGATGTGATGGGCCGGTACGCTATGTGATGGGCCCGGTACTCTATGTGATGGGCCGGTACGCTATGTGATGGGCCCGGTACGCTATGTGAAGGGCCCGGTACGCTATGTGATGGGCCCGGTACGCTCTGTGATTGGCCGCGTACTCTATGTGACGGGCCCTGTACTCTATGTGATGGGCCGGTACGCTATGTGATGGGCCGGTACTCTATGTGATGGGCCGGTACTCGATGTGATGGGCCGGTACTCTATGTGATTGGCCGGTACACTATGTGATGGGCCCAGTACGCTATGTGATGGGCCGGTACTCTATGTGATGGGCCGGTACGCTATGTGATGGGCCCAGTACGCTCTGTGATGGGCCGCGTACTCTATGTGACGGGCCCTGTACTCTATGCGATGGGCCCGGTACTCTATGTGATGGGCCGGTACTCTATGCGATGGGCCGGTACTCTATGTGGTGGGCCTGGTACTCTCTGTGGTGGGCTCGGTACTCTATGTGGTGGGCCTGGTACTCTATGTGGGTGGGCCTGGTATGCTCTTTGGTGGGCCTGGTATGCTCTTTGGTGGGCCCGGTACTCTATGTGATGGGCCGGTACTCTATGCGGTGGGCCCGGTACTCTATGTGGTGGGCCTGGTACTCTATGCGATGGGCCCGGTACTCTATGTGATGGCCCGGTACTCTATGCGATGGGCCCGGTACTCTATGTGATGGCTCGGTACTCTATGTGATGGGCCGGTACTCTATGTGGTGGGCCCGGTACTCTATGTGATGGGCCCGGTACTCTATGTGATGGGCCCGGTACTCTATGTGATGGGCCGGTACTCTATGTGATGGGCCGGTACTCTATGTGATGGGCCGGTACTCTATGTGATGGGCCCGGTACTCTATGTGATGGGCCGGTACTCTATGTGATGGGCCGGTACTCTATGTGATGGGCCGGTACTCTATGTGATGGGCCGGTACTCTATGTGATGGGCCGGTACTCTATGTGATGGGCCGGTACTCTATGTGATGGGCCCGGTACTCTATGTGATGGGCCGGTACTCTATGTGATGGGCCGGTACTCTATGTGATGGGCCGGTACTCTATGTGATGGGCCGGTACTCTATGTGATGGGCCCGGTCCTCTATGTGATGGGCCCGGTACTCTATGTGATGGGCCCGGTACTCTATGTGATGGGGGCCAACTGTGGGTCCAGGTCCAAAAATTTAAAGCATTTTAACAATTTCTTTTTGGCTTTCTTTGGCACATTAGCAGTTTCTTTAGGAGGGCAAGAGGCTCCTGACCCCTCCCCACACCCAACACCATAGGCTGCAATTTCCACCCTCCTCTGGAAGGAGGGCTTCTGAGATGTGTCGCTGGAGGCACAGGTGTCCATCGGGATTATTTAAATTAGGTAACTTCCCTGACCCCGCACGCATTTCTGGGGTCAGGGTCAGAGGTCACCAGTAGGCAGATCCAGACGCCTGCGCTGGAATCAACGACACATGAATTTTCCGGGCTGTGGAGGAAGTCCTTGCAGCAGAAGTCCTGATGTATTTAGAATGAGATGATCTGTAGCTATAATCTCTTGAGAAATCATTTTAGGTGAATCATAGTGCTGTACCCCAAGAACCAAAAAGGCCTTGTGGTTTGCTTAATACATGATCCTTTAATCATGCGTTTTTCTGAATTAAGTTTGAATTCAGACTGAAATGTAGTTTTGCACCATCTGAAGTACAGTTTGCTCAAATGTCAATATAAGTTTGCGCCACTAATTGAGTTTAAAGGTTGAATTTTATCTCATTCTAAGCTCTGATTTTAACTTAACCCACCCAGTGAGAACGGGTCGGGTTCGGGTTGAATGCCCAATTTACACCCTGCCCAATTTTATGCTCCAAATTGAGGCTTTACTGTCAGTACATGACTTGATAAAAGCATATTTGTTTTCTGAAATTTCATTTACAGATTTGCAGTCAAACTCACTGGGGTAAATTTTGACTTTTGTGTGGCTGACCAGCGGAGCTTGCCGGTCGGCCGACCGTTCTGGCGACGAACAAGCTCTCGGGATTTTAAGGCTCCTGCCTCATTTAAATTCAGCAGGCGAGCTGCAGGGTGTCAAACAGGTATCCCGATGCAGCTCACCAGATTGAAATCTGAAAATCGGGCCAGATCTGTTGACAGCAAGGTAAGCTGCGGAGGGGGGGCCCGGGTGAAGGGGGGGTCCCGGGTGGGGAGGTGGTTCCGGTTGGGGGGTGGTCCCAGGGTGGTAATGGCCCAGATTATTTTTCTGGGCCTTTAGAGGATCAGAGCCCGCACTGCGCAGTTTCCACCAGTTCCTACCTAAAATCACAATTGGGGTTGTATTTACGTTATTGGACTTCAATTTCCATATTAAAAGGGGCCTATTGCCCGAAACAGGTGGGTGCTTTGGACACCCGGCGGTAGGTTCCTTTAAAAATGGAGCCGGCTGCATCATGGCCATTACCAGGATGGAAAGCCTACCTACCCCATTTTGACGCAGTTACTGTCCCGTTAACGCCAGGCGAGGGCACTCAAAATCAAACCCACTCTGTATAAAGAGTAGCACTACTTTCTGAATTTTGGCATTTCATTCTGGCAAATGACCGCCTGTAAAACTAGAAGTGTGGTAGTTTGCATTTACAGGAAGTGTATGCTTCCTGTAGTAAAAGTATGCTGAAAGAGAGTTAGCATTTTGTGGACACTAAAAGCATGAAAATGTCAAAGGTCAAATAAATAATAAAAGACCCTCAACATTTAAAAGTCTGAAGATTTTACAAACAGATAACAGTCTCCTCGGATATTCATAAAACACACAAGAAGATACCAGAGTTCACACATCTGATTCAAGACTTCAAAGCTGTTTCTTCCTTTTCATGTTTCAACTCTGCTTTCAAGAAATGAGGCCACTTTCTCTTGCAATTTAAGAATTCAAAAAATATTTCTTTGAAATTGAATCAAAGTGTTTTGGTAAAGTGAACACTTCAGTCTCAGTGATGGCAGACGCAGTTCTGCTTGACTACCAAGGGCTAACATATCATATGTTAAAATGTTGTACATTATAG
This sequence comes from Heptranchias perlo, assembly GCF_035084215.1. Lineage (NCBI taxonomy): Eukaryota > Metazoa > Chordata > Chondrichthyes > Hexanchiformes > Hexanchidae > Heptranchias > Heptranchias perlo. The sequence continues at coordinate 85,056,549 of NC_090329.1, read as the reverse complement.
TACAGACTGTTACCTACCTTGCTGCAAAAAAGACCTTTTGACAGCCTTTTACCAGCCAGATGATCAATATGTATTTGCTTACGTTACAAAACTTTGCAATATGCACTTATTGAAGTCATGCCACATTGGTCTGAGGGAGTGCAGTATACTAATAAGAACTTGCAGATCCCATGGACAAAATTTTCACTTGTATGTACATTAGGGGGAAGGCCAACATAGATGTGTGTAGTAGGACTAATTAGTGACTGTGCAAGGAGCAGTAGAGAGACTTTGTAACAATTTGCATTTGTTAAGACATCACCAACAGCGTGCTTAAATCAAGACGACAAGGTGAGGGGGAGGGGTAATTTTGACTTTGTGCAATAGTGTAAAATGGGTGATAGCGAATCAGCAGCCTCTTGACTTCAATAGAAATATAAATTGGTAGAAATGTAAAATGGACTGCCGACTCATTATCACACAGTCAAAATTACCCGCTACGTGTGGATTTGGCAATATTTTAAAAATGTTAGATAGGAGGGAATCAAGGCAGTAACACAATCTCCAGGTTTAGGGAATGCAGATAAGCAACTTGATCTTCACTCATGAGTTTTACAAATTCATCTGAATCCATTGGTTGTGTTATTGCCCTGTAGCTCCTGTCTACCAGCCCATTGTTCTATATTACTCTCCGGACTGAAGATTATAGACTAAAAATGAATTGCTTGACACGCTGAACAGAGTCCACTGTGAACTTTTCCCAAGGTTTATAAGATTAAATAAGCAGAAGAACCATGTTTGAATAAAGGATGCTTGGCAGAGATTTTCAGGATACGGGATGTGTCTCAGCAGTGGTTCAGGTTATGAGAATTTATATTGCAGCTCTGTCACTCATCTTTCCTACTGGATTATTTAATTTTCTTGTTATTCCAGATTGGCCAGTATAGTATTTATTTTACTAAAGTTATTATTAATAATAAGTGCAAATTCAGTTTAAAACGAGTCAAAGATAAAGTCAGGTAATTATTTTTGCAGAATTGAACGATTGTACTCAGACACTCCAAATGAAAGTCCTGCATATTTTGTTTGTATCACACAGGAGAACTATTCTAGTTGAAAGCAGCTAAATTTAACATTGTGCTCTGGCAGTTAGTAACCATTTACTATTCAATTTCTGCTACGTAGCTCCCAAGTCTACTGTATATCATGGGCTGTATTGTTCAGTCCAGGAAATGACACCCATGAGATGTATTTTTTACAGGGCTATTTCACTTCATGTGTGGTCATAACAGAGCATGTTCACTTTTCAAAACAAACAGCTGGCTCCCTTCAATCATGAGCTACAAAAATATTTTCGGCTACAAACCAAGAATGCCTCTGGAAACCACACTGTCATCAATGAACGCAAAACTGAATTTTGCTGCCTTCAAAATATGTCGTGCTCATTGTGCTGTGTGTCCCATCACTTTAATCCGTAATAAACTTTTCTTACTTTTTGTTTTTTTCTTCTGATTTTCCTTCAGAATTTCTCCCCTTATCTCATTTCTTCTACAGACAGCAATTCATACTGGGATATGTTCCTATGGGGATTGGTGGCTTTCCAGTTCTTCACCCAAGTGACCATTCTTCATGTGTCAGCTTGGAATATCAGCGAGCATCAGTGGAGTATCCAAACATGAGGGCCATCATTTTTTGAGCCCAATTCGGTCCTCATCCAGTTGTGCACTGTTTGGTAAATTTACCCACAGCACCATTGGAAGAACTAGTCAGCCAGGCTTCTAACACTTTTTAAGCAAACATTTGATTGTTGGTGTTTGGACTTAACCAACTCAACCTGAAAAATTCTACCAAACCTAAAATTTTGCAAGTAATGAGATTGATTTTCATGGGGTAAGCAGTTGGGGAATGTTTATTCTCCAGGTACAAAGCTCAGGAAAAAAGGGTGGAGATTTGCTTTGCTGGGTCTTCAACATCTTTACATTGCTTTGGAATACGTGTGGCTTTCCCCCAGTGGACAGAGCAGGGCACATATGTACAATAGGAATAGATTCAGAGCAGCCGCGGTAATGAGACAAGCAAGAGTATCTCTGGCCCTCTTGCCTTAATTTCTGAGTTTTCATTCATGGGCACTCATTTCCAGTGGCATCCCAAAAAGCTAATGGTGGGCAACATGCCTGGTACCCAGCCCCCCACCCCCGCCCGCAGTATCGATCAAAAAGTCAGAGTGGGCCAGGCAACAAAACTAGGGAGGCCGCAAATTTAAGTGATACCTTTCTTTTGCAGGCTCCCATCAGATCCTTGGACCTGGAGGCTTTCTGGCTGTTTTCCTCCAACAGCAGCTAGAAGGCTCCAAAGCCGATGGCCAATCTCAACCTGAGAGTCCTGCAGGTGTGCTTCTGTTTCTGCCACCTTTCTCCACACCCCACCCTGATTCACAGTGCAAAGCCCCAGCAAAAATGACACAATTGACCAAATTTGGGTACGCAGAGGCCTGGACAGATGGAGTGCACACTGCTAATACAGTGCCTGGGCAAGGGATGCCGAGAATGTCACTGATAAAACATCAAAAATAAAGAAAGCGCTAATGATATATTGTCAAAAGGAGCTCTCCACAATCTGACTAAAACACTTAGCTCCTGCTTGCACAATCACACAAGGAAACTTGTGGTAAGTGTTTCATGTTCATATTTCCTTTTTAATTATGTCCCTATTAATTGTGTATCCACTCTTCCAATCACTAATGCCACAATGCGTGACTCTTTACAGATCTGTGAAGTTCCAAATTCCTATGCAGAGATACCGCACAGACCCTACCTCCTGAAGGTTCCGCTAAAAGTCCTCATTGTACTGCTGAGGATATGAGAGGTGAGAGAGTTTTGATACACTAGTATTTCAATATAACAATACTGTGTGTTCCTCGAACAACTGTACCTCTGAACCAAGCAAAAATGAAGGTGGTTCCAGCCAGATGTCCCTTGTTGAGACAATCATTAGGTTCAAAAGGAAATCTGATGATGGAAAAGGAAGTTGCTCATGAATTCACATGTGCCATGATGAGGTCTGGAGTTAGTTTAAATCAGCCTGATGACCTTTTCTGTAAGAGCGCTCCTGCTGCCAAGAACTTGCTGAATCCACCAAATGTATGAAAAATATCTGCCTTAAATACTTCAGATCTACTTCCAACATAAAGCGTTTTAATTTGAGATCTCCAGCCTTCTGTGATAATTGATCAAATCCATGAGGTGTATGGGAGTCCAGAAATTGCCCTACCATTCACATTCACAGATAAAAGTATTGGAAAGGCCAGGCATACCGTTATGTCTGACCTAGAAGTTGTAGAGTCCTGTAATGACATGATCATTGATCCAGAAATTACTCAATCTTTTTGAAAAACCATGGATAGATGGTGTGTACTTTTGTAGTGACTCTGTGAGTTATATGAAGAAGCTGTGCAATGACTTATAAATGTGTAAGCTGGAGGTCAAAGTCTATCTGATCCATAATCCTTGCCATTTACTTTATGCTGTTCTTAGGTCAGCTTTAAAGTATGATCAACAATACTGCTGATTTTGTCGTTCACTCGGGTGCTTTGTTTAAATATGCACAGGATCTGAAGCAAAAGTTACTTTGTAGTATGCTATCGAATGAGAATGAATCTAAGAGTCATCACATCTTTGACACGAAGCTGACGGTATTCAACCGTTGAAGCAGTTGTCATGTTGCTTGCGTTGTTGTGAGCCCCACACAATGTATGCTCATTGAAAAAGGGACTACAAAGAAATGTGAAACCCCATGTAACTAAGGGTAGATTTATTGGTCACCATGGCTGGTAGCATTGGTTCAGAACAGGTGACTGGGGCAGTAAAATCAGATGCTGCTACATTTAACTGGTTCTATACCAGCTTTGCATCAAGCACAATTTTGCAGTCAGTCTTTGGGCTGATTGATATTTTTTGACCATTATTCCACAGAAGGATTTGAAAAAAGCGTTACTTTTAAATGTTGGGTTTTCAAACAAACTAGTCATATCAGCTTTTTTAAAGTAGAGACAAAGCTGGTTATTATAATAATGGTTTAGACATTGATGTTGTTTTGCCCAAAGACTGTAAACAATAAGCAATTCTCTAGTCTGCCTCAATAATTAGTAGAAAAAAATCTCACAGTCATTGTGTTGGGAAGTCTCTGGTCCCTGCCACTCTGCTTTGAACGCAGGAAAATAAAAACAGAGATAGATGGCACTTCTGACAATGCAGCACTCGCTCAGAGGTGTGATTTAAAATTAACAATGGGAGTTGGCTTTAAAACACCCCAGTTACAGAATTTGCTTGAACTGGTATAAGATGGAAGCAGGCTTGCCTGGGATATCAGCAGACACTAGAGATAATCTGCAAGCACCCACCATTTTGCCACCAATCATATCGGCAGATCCTGGCACACTTACAAGACTGAGACAGACTGGCTCTGCAGGTTCCAACAAGAAGGCAGTTACAGAGCTGTGCCAAACTACATCAAAAGGACAGCACTCCTTGTTGCATTGAAATTCACCACCTCTGTCAACATTTCTGCCTCCACCTACTTCCAAGAATATTACAATCAACAGCAGTATCAGTAAATATGTTGCACACACATTTACTAACAGATGACTGATCAGTCGGTCAGCACTTTCATCTCCTGTTCTCACTGAATAGCAAAAGCAGCTTGATATAATCGCCAAATGTCACTACACTGCTGTACTGCGCAAAGTACAGGAGGTCATTGATGGCAGTCACGGGCTCAACTGGGCAGCGGGTTTCTCCTTCAGCTTCACCACCACTTGATCCTCCTTACCTGTGCCATCATCCTGTGCTGCCTTCTCAAATTCACTAAATTTATCATCTAGGATGTGCATAGCTGTGTTGTTACTTGCAAACATTAGTGTGCGGGATGCAGAGTGCTGGGTGGTTCTGCCTTGCCCTGGGCCACTGGTGTTACTGTCAATCTGCTCTTCCGGGCCTACAATGACAGAAAAGGACAAATGTTCGATTCCCTGCCTGCGCTGCTCCCCGCTGGCAGTGCTGGACCGTGAAATCATTCCTTGGTTTTAATAGTGTGATGGCTGTTTGGCCCACTATTCTTCAGGGTACAGCTACGTACTTTGATTTATTTTTATTTTTCAGAGAGCAGTAAGATTTTGCATTCCATAGAACTTCTCCATTGCAATAAATGCTCCAGGAGAAAAGATAATTGACTGCTTCCTAATTGTGCACAGGTTATGGCTAGTGCACGATTAAGAGGCAGAAATACAGCATTGATTAATACACTTGGACTTCTTTCTCCTCTTTTAAAAGAAATAATGTCAAGTTTCAATTCTTTTGCAATCCAGTTTTACAAAATTTGCCAAGAACAATATCAGCTGCTATTTATCATGGTACTACTAAAGCATGCTACTATTTTAATACTATTTCCACCTTCTAATCCTTGGAGTATTGAATTTCTTTTAAAGTTGCTAGCATACCAATATATTTACTGCCAGACAGAAGAGGTACTGTCATCACCGGTTTACTGATTGATTAATCACCACCACTGGAACGATGGTTGCCAATGGGGGAGTGACATTTACTCCAGCATTCTGGATAACTGATGTCATGGTGTGGATTCTTCATTATTTTAATGAAAACCAGTTACATAATGTTCAGCATTCATCCATTCCCTATGGAAAAGAACTGTACCTAGAACATATATTATATACCAGTCCGAGCTAATGCATTGGAAGTTCTTCATTAACTTCTCCAAGATTAACTTGGGGATAATCTCCTGCACCAGAATGATGATAAAAGGTTTTTAAAAGTCACAATCATAACTGTTGCCAGATGCCAGTGTCTCCTTAAATATTGGTAACTGAGTGATATGCACCGTGATAACTCAGGCATATATTGATACAGCTGGTGAACATGATAACATAGTTTAATAAGGTACAGGATAAGTGACAACATACATTAAATGTATGCTAACATAACTATGAGCTGAGGAAAGACAATTGGTTCATGAGTTCCATTCTTTTCACAGTCACTATAAAGGTTGCTGTGTTGTAGATTCCACCTATCCCATCCAATCTACGAAAAGGGGTCTAAATGGTAGACACATTTGGATTGTAGAGTAAATCATAAAATAGCAGGTAAGGAAAGTTCATACAAAATAATAGATCACCATGAGTCCTTCACCCCTCAACCTTTGTGTCATTCTCATTTTGTCCTCTGAATTCTCTGTCTCTCTTTGTTCCCCATATGTTTTTCTCTTCCTGATTTTTCTCTCAACCTCTGAGCTGTCTCTCTCTCCCTCTCTCTGTGTCTCTGTCCAGCCAGTGGTGGAGGGGGTGGATACTGAACTCAATGGCATGGGCATCGATCATGCAAACTGCTCTGTCCTGGATGATGTTGATCTTGAGTGTTGTTGTAGCTGCACCCATCTGGGAGTGGCATGAGTATTCCATCCCACTTCTGACTTCAGCCTTTTAGATGGTGGAGAGGCTATGAAGGATCAGGAGATGAGCCACTCATCACAGAGTATCCAGCTTCTGCCCTTGTAGTCATGGTGTTTATATGAACCAGTTAGGCTACTTGCCAGTGGTGACTTCCCAGGTGTTGATAGTGGGGTTCTCCAGTGGGCAAGAACTCGAAAATGGGGTGGAACCTGGTTCAGCTGAGATTCTGCCCTGTAGGGCAGCAGGTTTCCTTCCCTAAATGACATTAGTGAACCAATTGGGTTTTTATGACAATCCACTAACTATATGATCACTTTTTTTACTGATACCAGCTTCCAGATTTTTTTAAAACTGGATTCAAATTCTCAAATTGCCATGGTGGGATTTGAACTAACATTCTCCAGCCCTCTGGATTACAGTTCAGTAACATAATCACTGCACTAGCATCCCTAACACTCTGGTATTTCTATCCATTTCACCCTAATAAGATCTCAGCGCAACTCTTGCCAGCGGAGAGCTAGCGTGTGTAGCATTGGGCCCCAACCCCTCACCAGCCAAAGGTAATTGATCCTAAAGATAATGAAAATTTACCTGGTCATTGGGTCATTCCCTGGTCTCCTGTTTTGCCCTCAGAGCTCCCATTTTCCAGGAAGTTGTCAGTGTCTGATGCTGATACACCCTGGGTTTTGGGATGAGGTTCAGACCTGTCTGGTCAGACTCAGTCATTCTTCTGCTGTTGGAGCTGTCCTTTAGGAATTCCTGGATCTTAGTGTATAGGGTGGTCTGTCTTTTAAAGAGGGAGGGGTAAAATAGTACAAGAAACAAGTGAGAAGGTACTATATCAGAGAGCACTGAAGTGAAGGACTATTGTACTATTGTATTTTATCATATAGCAACATATTAAAATAGGTATATAATTTAAAGGTCGGATGGCTGAAGCTTACTGATTGTAGTGGGATTAGGACCCTTATGTCAAAGCACTGTTTTAGATAGTAATATCATCACAGTACAGAAAAGAAAATCAATTAATTATTCATAAAGTAAACATTATGATAGTATGGTAAGAATATTTATTTTTATATATATAAAAATGGTCCACAATTTATCTTTTTAAGTTGCTTTATGATGCCTAAACTGTGCAGTTGCAAATAGGGTAAATTTTCTGCTTTTGAATTCCAGCACTAAGCAGTGCACAAGGGGAGTTTGTAACGGAAAGTGCGTTGCAAGGGATAGCATGCCTGTTACAGAGCCTACTGATTTTCCATCCACATTAAATGAATGATAGTCTGATATGTGCTTTTGGCGTGCACTGCTCTATGCTGGGAGCACAAAAGCAGAAGATCACCCTATTATTTATGGAGAATATATTGAACAATGGGATGCAATTACAAAGCATAAGACAGTAAACCAATTAACCACAAAAGTAAAGATTAAACCATTCATAAATGGCAGCTGAACTCCAAGGTTAGAAATACCACTTTGAATTCACCCCTGGGCATCTGTTATTTTTTGATGATCCATATACAATTTATGGGTTGGTTTTAATCTCGTTCGTGGCAATAGCAGCTGTCAGTGTAGACTAAGGTGGTGAAGTCATTACTTCAATCTTATTGCGGAATAATGTGCAGTAAGTCCTCAGTAGGGTCCATGTGCAGTGGGCATAACAACGTGATAGAACAATTCCTTCTCTTCCATTACATTAACTGCTGTAGAGGGCTGTTAGGTGAAATCCTAGGAAGTTCCTTTAAAAATGTACTTGTATGAATCAGATGGCACCCTGCCATAGCACATTGGGTACGTGTATGATTTCTATGGGGCTCCTCTTTCTCATGGTGATTATAGGGTTCATTCCCAGGTTGGGAGCTCCCTATGAAGAATGGTGCTGCAGGAAGTGTTGGTCAGGAGATCACAGGCCCAAAGCCTCTGATTTTCTGTCCACTTACATTAATAAACAGAGATTCAGACACTGTGGGGCCGCAATTTCCTGACCAGTACTCCATGCAAACGTTTTTTCTTGCTGGGAACACCTGAATAGGGAATCAGATGTAAAATGAGCCTAAAAGTTTAAATCTGAGCCCAAGAGGCTTCTAACCACAGCACAAAGGTCTGAAACTTGGCTCTGTACCATACCGTAAGGATTAGAATCCAAAATAGGACTTCCTATTGTAAGGTAATGGATATAAACTCATTTCCTGTGTGAGTCAAAGGTCGAACCCAATAGAACTATTTTGTGACAGAATTTATTCAACAGCCACTCAGCTTCTTCCAAGAGTGCCCACTAGGTTAGAGAAATGATGATTTGGCAACATGTTGCTGAGGGCTATCTGTGGCTCTGCAAGGTTAATATTGGCATATTATATAAGCAACATTGTAAGTAAGGTATTAGTTGGTTCTATAATTAGAAATAAGAGAGCTGCCCATTGAAATTGAGTTCCATTTTCCGCGAGGACTCTGAATAATTTGTTTTATTTTGTTATTCCAATTGAATTGACCCATGCAAGCAGCTACTTTCATATGGCTCTCACTGCACAAGCCTGGCTGGATGGGGCAATCCAACCTGGTCTGAGAGTGGGTGAGGAACAGGAGAAAGAAAAGGAAAAGGGTGGACGTTCTATCACAAGCTAACATTTTTTTTTGCAAATTTATAACTTTAAAATGCAGATCTGTGGTATGGTGATTGTCCTTTAATTCCAAGTAAAGTGAACTTGAATAATACTGCTTCTGGGGTGGGGGCATTCCCTCAGCGCAGCTGTACATGTTTGATTTTTGTCCTTTTGAGTTCCCAAACCATTTGGGGAAATTATCAGGGGTGGTGCTTGTGCTTTCGCAGCCCCAGGCCAGATCCCTTCCACTTCCTTTGCTGTTGTGTAGTAGCCTCATCCTGCTCCTCTCAATTCTCTGGGCTGTTTCAATGTCTCACTTCCTTCTTATTTTGTTATCTCCCCACGCAGAACCAAATGGGAGAGAGGGAGGAAAGAAAAGGGGAAGGGGAAGGGTAGAGAAACTAGAGAGGAGAAAGAGAGAGAAATGGCTGGGGAGAACGAGAAACAAAAGGGAAAAGCCCGAGTGCGAACCAGGAAAGTAGAAAGAGGAATGGAAGAAGACAAAGAAACACAAGAGGGGAGAGAGACAAAATAGAAGGGAGAGACAAAGAAGCAGAAGGGTAAATGAGAAACAGAAGGAGGGGGAGAACCACTGAGAAACAGAAAGGAAGAGAAACAGGGAAGAAGTGGACAAAGAAACAAGGAAAGGAGGGGAGTGAAAAGGGAAGGAAAGGAAAGAGAGAAAGAAAGGCAGAAAGAAAGGGAGGAGAAGGAAAGAGGAGAGAGAAGGGAAAGAGTGAGTCAAAAGGGAATGAGAGGTAGAATGGAAGATGAAGAAGAGAAGGCAGGGAGAAAGACAGAAGGGATGGAGCAGAGAGTGAGAGAGAGAGAGTGGAGGAAAGGAGGGAGAGAAGATAGAGGGGAAAGAGGCAAAAGGGAAGGAGCAGAAGGAGAGTGAGGAAAGAAAAGAGGAAATGAAGAGGAAATCCAGAGCTAAATGAGAAAAATTAGGGATAGCCGGAGACATAGCCATCCTGCATCCCAGAAAGTTTAGATCTTTGCTGGGCTGACCGAGATCCAAATGTAAGAGTTAAGTTTCTACTTGCACGCTCTTGGTGTAGTTTCTCGCCCAGCGTGAGTGTGTAACAGGAAATCATGCACGTGCAGCCCATGACTTTCTGTCCATTAAAATCAAGCAGAAAATGTATTTTTTTATACATATAATTGATCATGGATCTATCTCTATGACGCAGTATTAGCTTTTATATTATAAAAATATAATTTTTGTACAAGCTCAGCGTTATTATATAATACATGATTGTTGTAGAGTTTGACATTAACATCCAAAGTTCACTTTTCAGAGTAAATTCAGATACCTGGTTATCAAAGAAATGGATCCAATCTTCCAGTGAGATGAAGTTTTGAATTAAATCTGATAAAATGAGAACCAGTGTATTTTTTGCTTACTGAGCTGGCACATCCATGGAGAGATAGATGAATGTAATGATCGATCAAAATAAATTTTCCAGCTCTGGTAGATTGTTAAAGTCAATTGAGGCAGGTTAGCCAAGCACTGAAGCCGGAGGTTTCCTTCTACATAATATTGTGGAGATCATAGTCGATTGATAGAGGTGGAAATCTAAATTTAATTTCATTCAAAGTACAGTACCATACAGTAAATAAACATTGTGTGGAGGAGGCATATAACAGACAAACAAGTCAAACAGTAATAAGGAGGAGGCCACAATGGACATGAACACATGAATTGCCTTCTAGATAAATTGAAATCTGCTACTATTCAGTCATTTTTGATTACAATTGTGCAGTGCACAACCAGATTAACAATTACTGGTTAAATGGTTACCTAATTGCTTGAGAAGTATTAAATTATCATTATTCCAGGTGAGTGGCAATTAGCTGATATTTTATCATTACTACAAATGAAATCACATTTTCAAATATGTGCGTTCCTATGATTTTGTTGGTAGTTTATTGTCAAAAAAAATGGGCGTTTTGGTAATTTTTTTGACAAAATAGGAACTTTGGCCCCATTGTCACCACAGACTAAATTGCCGGAACAGCCATGAATTCAGTGCCAAGTCCATCACATTGGCTTTTGGGGTAATTTCACATTTTCAGAGCTTGGTTTTTAGATTTTTTTTATTGCTAGCTTAAAATTATTTTATGTTAAAGTGGAACAACTGAAATTAAAAACTTTGGGAGAAGGAATCAGTGATATGTGTGTCACCTTTAATTAGCACACACTCCTCTGTTTACATTCCTCACATGGCACTTTACTACGCAACAATTCCCCCTTAAATCTCAAAGATCAACCATTAAAAACAGCATGCAGGCTAGGGCATGCTGATTAGACTGTCAAACTGGCTTTCTTTCCAATAATTTTGGAATACAATGCAATAAAGCTGTTTGAAAGGAATAGTCTATTGAGTGATATTGTTATGAACCTGTCAACAATCTCTGATTTGAGTGGAAGAGCACTGTCACTGAGACTCCCAGATCTTCAAACAAACCACTAAAATCCATTGTTTTCTTAATACTCCCTTATCATTTTATCAATGCGACTGAAATAGGATAGAACAGATGATGTCTTTGTCATTTTTTTCTACTAGCAGTTTCACAGGTATGTACTCTGAGGGCTAATGATGAAGGCAGCAGTTTTACTGTAAGATACGCCATGTGATCTGGAGGAAGGAAAGAGGAACAATTTACTTACTTCTTGACATCATGACTTGCTTTAATTTACCACTACAGCACCAATCCCTAGTTCTTTTGTTGACTATTTGTCGCCACTCTTCTCCCCACCCCTGCTCTACTGAAGATGCTGGGCTGAGTGTTCCTTGGCTATTCTCCCCGAAATTGGAATTGGCAGGAAAAAAGTCGACCGCTGCCTCCTCACCCCGACCTTAATTTTCCTCCCCCGCCCTGGCTGGGACAGCTGCGGGCTGTCCCTTTCACACTTGCTGCATGTAAATGCCGGTAAGGGGGCAGAGCAGGGCTTTCAATCGTTGGCAGGTGGCAGTATGCCCAGGGTACTCTCCTAACGTGACTCCTATTCACTTACCTGTGTCTCTGACACCTTTGGAGCTGTTTTGCCCCTCATTGCCTATTGTCCCTGCTGCAACTTCATTGGAGTTTCCTCTTGGCACTGTTGGGCTCCCTGCTGGAAGCTCACACGGCTTGGATAATGAACCTTGACCCAGGGAAGAGGATCAGGGTTGTGGGAGTGTCAGAAGGGCGGGTGGAAGTCCTGCCCTCCTGGGAGATACTGCTGCAAGGAAAATCCAGCTCACTGGCTCCTACTGGGGTATGATTCCACAGTTACCTCACTCACATAGTCATTCTTCATGTCTGAGCTTAGACATTACTCTGCTGCCATCAATATATTTTTGTCTGCTATTTTTAGCAAAGAAGTTGGCTTGAATATAACAGTGCTTTACAATCACATTGTTTTTGTTAAAAATAACAACAGAAGAAATGTTCCCCATTATTTTAAAATGGATTTTACTACTATTTTTGTCTTTAATTTCTCTTTAACTCTTCTAATTAGTGTTTTTATTTCTTCTTTGAGCTTTTCCACATGCTCTGCTTTTTTTGTTGTTTCTGCAACGTCAACCAAAAACAACGGCTTGCATTTATATAGCACCTTTGATATAGAAAAATGCCCAACAGCACTTCACAGAGGTATAAAAATAAAAGTGAAAGAGACAGTGGAAGATGGAGCAATATTTGGAGAGGATGAAATGGTAAAGGGTTGGCTTTTAAAGGAGAAGTTGATGCTTGCAGACTTGACAAGTGGAGAACAGTGCTTGAGGAGAGGGAGCAGTTGATCTTGAGAAGCTTCGGCTTGCTTGAAGTGATCCAGCCGCATTTATCAGTGGACAACAAGGCTGGTCATGTGCCACGTGCACGCAATCAAAAGATGTACCACATTGGTCTAGACCAGTAAAGGTGATCAAGAGTTAACACATCCAATCGGAGCCTTGGTGTTCAACAAAAGTTACAGGAAGGCAAATTAAGGAGCTTCAAGTTGCAGGTCAGTCAGCAACTGAGAAAGTGGATAGAAACTCAAAATCTAAATTACATTGTACACAACTGACAACTGTCCACATCAAAGTCAAGCTTAACTTCAAGTGGCACATCATCATTTAAGAAAATTTGCTCTGTAATCTGATATCACACTCTCTCTAATGGCAGAAACAAATCTTTCAGTGGAAGTCATCAATGCCACCTTTTAGCTGCTGCTGAGAAACGAATGTAGTTTAAGGCACCATCTTTACATCAATCCTTATTGCAAATGAATAACGTGCTTTCAATGGAATTGTTATCTTTGGATATCTGTCAGCTTCATTTCTGCCATCCACCAACAATTCTGACATTCAGGATTGGAAATACAGGACATAGAGAAAATGTTTCCTCTTGTGGGGGAGTCCAAAACTAGAGGTCATAACTATAAAATAGTTGCTAATAAATCCAATAGAGAATTCAGGAGAAACTTGTTTACCCAAAGAGTGGTAAGAATGTGAAATGCACTACCATAAGGACTGGTTGAGGCAAATAGCATAGATTCATTTAAGGGGAAACTAAATAAGCACATGAGGGAGAAAGGAATAGAAGGATATCCTGATAGGGTTAGATGAATTAGGGAAGGAGGAGGCTGTGTGGAGCATAAACGTCGGCTTAGACCAGTTGGACTGAAAGGCCTGTTTCTGTGCTGTAGTTTTGATGTATCTCGATGTAACTCGATCTCATCACACATAAATGGATTTGATCATTAATGTGAAAAAAGCTGATAAAAATTAAATTAGCTTCTGACAACTTTCAGATAGTTTTATGAATTTGTATACTGATCAGATTTAACAGGAAACTTAGGTGACTGGAATTGATTGGAAGGTCATTTCTGTCACAAAGAATGTAATGGTTATTGTAATAATGTTGCCTTTTCATCACCACTGGTTTTATGCTCAATAATGAAACTTGAATTATGTCTAATGCAGAGAGTAGCCCTTGGATGTTACAATTGGTTTCTTCACTGAACATGATACTTTAACAGCCCAGTAAAGTTAAAATTTGAAAAGCATATGGCACCAATGCAAAAACTGTGAGGGTTGAATCTCAAGGTGGGGGGTGGGGGGGTTCTTCAGCAGAAGAACCAGAGAAACTTTGTCTACACCATCTATCCAGGGTTTCCTCAGCTCTTCTGAAGTTATGATGAATGAGCTGGAGAATCCCTGTGGAAATTCATCCCCGTAGTATACTTGGGAATGAATCACTGAACTGATAATGGATTGAATTTTGGCAAGTGGCGAATAGTCTCATAGCCCTAGAATTTCCTCAACGTGAGTTACGCCGCTGTTGCACAGTTAAAACCAGGTAATAGAGGATCAGTGCTTGGTTCTTTCACTTTACTCTCTAATAAGTTCACTGCATGTCTTATCAATATTTTTATCATATTTTTACAGAATTATCACCACTCAAGCTCCATCTGTACCCAGGGGACAGTAGGACAGGGTCCCAAACAGAAGAAAAATACAAAGCTTTACTGATCCAGACCTTTAAGCCCTCCTTGAAGAGATTGAAGGTAGGAGGAATGGACTGCTGGGTGTGGGTGCCACCAAGCTGGCCAGGAATGTACTGCCTGGAGGGAGGTTGCACAGCACTGAGTGCCAGCTCCCTCTCCTCTGAATTCCACAGCAATGCCATTAAAAGTTCAATGACTTGACGAGAGCTGGCAAGGTAACACACTGGGCACTCAACCTTTTCTTTCTTGCCCACCCTGAGCACCAGTATATTCTTCACCCTCTTAAAGCAACACTTATACAAAGCGCTTTGGTGAAGGACAGCTGTAACTTGGTATCCTGCACCATGACTACCCAGCTCCCTTAACACCAATAAGTGGCATGCACAACTCAAAAACCATGTCTTGCACTTTAACAGCTTCATACTTTTGCATCTCTTACATAGCTCTCCCATGCTGCTTGACACACACTCCTCGCCTTCCCCTCATTTACTCAGTGCCAGGCAATGACCATCTCCAACAAGAGAGAGTCTAACCACCTCCCCTTGACATTCAATGGCATTACCATTGCCGAATCCCCCACAATCAACATCCTGGGGGTCACCATTGACCAGAAACTTAACTGGACCAGCCACATAAATACTGTGGCTACAAGAGCAGGTCAGAGACTGGGTATTCTGTGGCGAGTGACTCGCCTCTGACTCCCCAAAGCCTTTCCCCCCTCTACAAGGCACAAGTCAAGAGTGTGATGGAATACTCTCCACTTGCCTGGATGAGTGCAGCTCCAACAACACTCAAGAAGCTCGACACCATCCAGGACAAAGCAGCCCGCTTGATTGGCACCCCATCCACCATCCTTAACATTCACTCTCTTCATCACCAGCGCACTGTGGCTGCAGTGTGCACCACCCACAGGATGCACTGCAGCAACTCGCCAAGGCTTCTTCGACAGCACCTCCTAAACCCACGACCCCTAGAAGGACAAGGGCAGCAGGCACATGGGAACAACACCACCTGCACATTCCCCTCCAAGTCACACACCATCCCGACTTGGAAATATATCGCCGTTCCTTCATCGTCGCTGGGTCAAAATCCTGCAACTCCCTTCCTAACAGCACTGTTGGAGAACCTTCACCATAGGGACTGCAGCGGTTCAAGAAGGCGGCTCACCACCACCTTCTCAAGGGCAATTAGGGATGGCCTAAATGCTGGGGATGCAATGTGAATGCGTACAATGGACAGAAATGATTTCCACCTCATTTTTCCGGCACAGAAAATTTCTTATGCAGTTCTGCACCACTAATGCACAGTGATGCTGAACCAGAAGAATAGTAAAAATCTAAAAATTGTGACAGAGGCTAAGACTTATATTTATTCTGATTTAAGAAAAAGTTCAGGGCGGTAGATGTGATCCAAGATTTTGGGGGTAATTTTAACCTAATCTACCTGTTGACTTCAATGGTTAGTAAAATTGGGCTGGCTGTAAAACATGGTTTCAATCCTATCAATTTCTCATTGGGTAGATTAGGTCAAGATTACTCCCTTTAATTTAATCAAATCTGTAAAGTGGATGTACTTTGTATATTATGAGGAACTGAGTAAAGAGAACCTGGGAGTGTTCGGAAGGGTGAAGAAACTGTGAAGGAATGGGATCATTTTCCAATTTCACAATCCCACTGTGGAGTTCCGCCTGTCAGGATGGCATGATTCAAATTCGGATGCACAGTATGCATGATGCTTGTGCTCATTCATTTAAATTAACTTTATTGTAACTTTAAAGATTATTTTTCTTACATTTGGAACATAAAAAAGCATGGAATAAAAAAAAGCCATTTGACCAGTCAAGCCTGTGTCCCCCACAGACCGCGTGGAAACAGTTATGTCCTTCCATTTAATCTGAGGGAAAGTTCTGCATGAACACGCTCCGATTCTCCGATCACCAAAGGTTATCAAACAACTTCCAGAATATTCATCCATCTTTACATCTTCATTATGCAATTACATAGAGGAAGGTACATTGATTGCTCTTGACAGTGAACCCACATGTGGTTTTACTGAGTCTTGGACAGTTATATTCATCACTAACTCTGGCACCTGCTGGTTTCCAAGTCAGCATTTCACATACAAGGCACTGTGTATGTCGACGCATGCGGACTTGTAACGTGAAACGGAGGTGGACACTAACCAAGGTTAATGCATATAAGTGCTGCTTATGTGATCGGAAACATGAATGTCTGAGGCCTACTCTGCGAGTGATGTGCACTGCATATCGAAATATGACCCAGTCAGCCTGTGCACTGACTGTGTGCAAAGCTCACTAAGGCTTCCAATTTTATTCAAATATCAGAAAAACTCCATTGTGCACTTGAAGTGCCTAAACAGCACTCCAGACACTCAGCCGATTTGAAACAGATGCTGCAAGTGAAGTCCAATCTGAAATGTTTAGTGTAGGCTTCTTAAAGTGGGCTTTTTGATTCAATGTGCTACCATGGTTGTTTCTCCTTCCTTAATATTATCTCATTGCTTTCGAGCTTTGCAGATGTTGGCATATGTTGCTTTAAGGCTGGATTTTCCTGAATCTGCTGCAGGAGGGTATAGGCGAGACTTGCAGCTACAGTCCTGACCTTGTCATGACCCAGGCCCAGTTTCCTGGGTCAGGGGTCATTAAGTATGTGGGGCAGACACCTGGCCTGATCTCTGTCGCTGCAAGTCAGAGATTTCAGATAGTGCTGCAGCAGGACTACAGCCACAATATCCGTAGAATTGGAGCCCAGCTTCAAGATGGTACAGGGCGCTGAAAATTGAAGGGAAACTTTCATCTTAGATTTTGACTTAGCTGAGGTCTAACAAAAGTAAGGTCTTGAGGCCTAAAGGGATGGAGAGGTGCAAACTACAGGGCCTGCTCCCTTGAAAATGGATCTTCCACTGCTGCCCCAGGGAGTACCACCATCCATGTACTGGTGGTTCTTGTGGGCAATGATGGCATGGGTATAAGGCAGAGTAATCCATAAGGTGGCTTGCTGAGTCACACCTCCCCACCATCATTCAGCCGTTTAGGCCCTAAGCTCCGAAATTCCCTCCCTAAACCTCTCTGCCTCTCTACCTCTCTCTCCTCCTTTAAGATGCTCCTTAAAACCTACCTTTTTGACCAATCTTTTGGTCACCTGTCCTAATATCTTCTTCTTTGGCTCGGTGTTAATTTTTCTCTGGTTACACTCCTGTGAAGCACCTTGGGATGTTTTACTACGGTAAAGCTGCTATATAAATGCAAGTTGTTGTTGTTATCATTTACATGCAGCGAGCGGGGAAGGTGAGTCTGATGTCCTTCCCAACTGCTGTGGGGATAGGAAAATGAAGGTCAGTGTGGGAACACAGTGTTAAGCCTCCTGCCTAATTTCCCATGTTTTCTACCACTATCTGGCCCAATTTGGTGCCACATAACAAGAACATCCAGGCCTAATTCTCTACAATCGGCCTTTTGATTCTATACTGCATCTGCTACCTCAACCTCCG
The DNA here is from genome assembly GCF_035084215.1 of Heptranchias perlo. Taxonomy (NCBI): domain Eukaryota; kingdom Metazoa; phylum Chordata; class Chondrichthyes; order Hexanchiformes; family Hexanchidae; genus Heptranchias; species Heptranchias perlo. The sequence continues at coordinate 85,038,518 of NC_090329.1, read as the reverse complement.
TATAGACTGTGATACACTATCTCAAATCAGTTTGTGATGGTCTACCAAAGTATGTTTGTAGGAAGGCCCCGTGACGTCCATAAGATCATAAGAGATTGGAGCAGGAGTAGGCCATTCGGCCCCTCGAGCCTGCTCTGCCATTTAATGAGATCGTGGCTGATCTGATTTTGACCTCAACTCCACTTTCCCGCCCTTTCCCCATATCCTTTGACTCCCTTGCTGATCAAAAATTTGTCCAACTCAGTTTTGAATGTATTCAATGACTCGGCTTCCACAGCTTTTTAGGGTAAAGAATTCTAAAGATTCACGACTCTCTGGGAGAAGAAATTGCTCCTCATTTCCGTCTTAAACAGGCGACCCCTTATTCTGAGATTATGCCCCCTAGTTTTAGATTCCCCCATGAGGGGTAACATCCTCTCAGCATCTACCCTATCGAGTCCCCTCAGAATCTTGCATGTTTCAATAAGATCTCTCATTCTTCTAAACTCCAATGAGTATAGACCCAACCTGTTCAATCTTTCCTCATAAGACAACTCTTCCATACCCAGAATCAACCTAGTGAACCTTCTCTGAACTGCCTCCAATGCAAGTATGTCCTTCCTTAAATAAGGGCACCAGAACTGTACGCAGTACTCCAGGTGTGGTCTCACCAGCACCCTGTACAGTGGTAGCATGACTTCCCTGCTTTTATACTCCAACCCCCTAGAAATAAAGGCCAATATTCCGTTTGCCTTCCAGATTACCTGCTGCATCTGTATGTTGACTTTTTGTGTTTCATGTACGAGGACACCCAGATCCCTCTGTACCGCAGCATTTTGTAGTATTTCTCCATTCAAATAATATTTTGCTTTTTCATTTTCCCTCCCAAAGTGGGTGACTTCACATTTTCCCACATTATATTCCATCTGCCAAATTTTTGCCCATTCACTTAACCTGTCAATATCCCTTTGCAGACACTTTGGGTTCGATATTACCAGGGCTGCGGGTTCTCGGTGGGGGGGTCTATTGGGCGCGTGGGTAACGCGCCCGGTGAAATCAGTCAGCTCCGCGCGCAATTATCGGATAATTGAAGCCACTTACCTTTGGTTCCTGGTTCCTGCTGCTCAGCTGCGCATCAGGCGGACTGCGCATGCGCAATAACGTCTGACAGCTGGTGGAGCTCTATTTAAAGGGGCAGTCCACCAATGCTCCTCCTGCTGCAAACAACGACTGCAACATCATGGAGCACTCCAGGGGGAAGGCTGCCCCAAGATTTTCGGACTCCTCACTCCAGCTGCTGCTGGATGGGGTGAGGAGCAGGAGGGAAACATTGTTCCCTTCGGATGGGAGGAAGTGTCCTCCCTCCACCACGAGGAAGGCATGGTCGGAGGTGGCAGAAGAGGTCAGCAGCTGCGGCAACGTCGCACGGACCTGGGTCCAGTGCCGCAAGAGATTTAATGACCTAACCAGGTCAGGCAAAGTGAGTACACTTACGCATTCTCCCACACTCAGTCTTCCACATCACCTCCACCACCACACAACTCCTTCTGCACTGCCACCACAACACTCTCGCATCACTCCTCACATCCACTCAACTATCATCCTCACCGTGCCTGCACGTACTCACCGCCCCTGTCCCCATTCGAACACTACCACGCACCCCAATCCTCATACAATGTCATGGCCATGTGGCACACACGCCCTCCCATCCATCTCCCTCACGCTCAACCCACCCACACCAATGCATGCAGCGTCTCACCATGCAAGCATCACTCAATCACGCCTCTTTGTTTTGCCTTGACAGGAGAAGAGATGCCAGAACGCCCGGGAGAGGGCACGGACCGGAGGGGGCCTGCCACACCAGGTGGTGCTAACTTACACGGAGCAGCAGGCGTTGGACATCAGCCGCACGCTGGAGTGCCTGTCCGTGGCGGATGCCGAGGCTGGGGCTGCACAAATGGCCTGTGACAGAAATCTAACACTCAGCACACATGATAGCGAATGATCTTAGCATCACTTGGCATCTGCCACACCTCAACATCTGTCCACATGCCAAATATTGCTTTCTGTTCTCTTGCAGGGCCGCTTGCGAGCGCCATGAGCATGGAGGGCGATTCCTCAGAGGACCTGCCGGTCTCTGAGGGTCCATCGTCACATCTGAGCCTTGTATCCACCAGCGCAGATACACACACCTCGGTGGGTCCCCGTCCTCACTTAGTTGGGCTTGCACATGGTGAGTCACCACGCACATGTGAGCACGAGCAGACCCTGGTGGCAGGGGCAGCCGTGGAGAGTCCGCGTCGGTGGGAGCACTCCTCTCCAGGCTCTGCTCAGCTGGTCCCAGATGCTGATCCCTGGGGGCCAGCCGTGAAAAGGAGAGTCATCGAGGGACAGCAGCACATTGCGAGGTACTGGAACAGGTGCCACGCGCACTCTCCACAATCACACAGGTGATGGAGGAGTCCAACTCCTGCATGAGGGGAATGGTGGCACGGGTACAGGAGGGTATCTGCGAGATAGTGTTGCGGGTAGGTGCGGGAATGTCTGCGATGGAGGGAAGGCTAGCCTCCCTCGAGAGTCATGCACAGCTCAACAATGAGTCTATCCAGGCCCTGACAATGGCTGATCGGATTCAGGGTGAGCAACATTCTGCCGCCTTAAACAGGCTGACAGATACATTACAGGTGGCCTTTCAAGGCCTCACACAGGTCATACAAACTGCCGGAGGTGAAGAAGTTGAGGGCAGTGGTGACTTTGACGGCGACAGGTAAGAAGATGCTGCTTGGTCCATCCGGGAGCAGCTCGTCATTAAGGAGGCTGCAGATGTCCGCGACTACCTGGTGACTGACTCTGAGCCACCGTATGCACTGCTCCTCAGAGAGGTCCAGGAAGCTGAGCCTCGGTCTGTAGATCCTGTGGTGAGGGTAGTGCCTTCTGCGACGCACCTCTCTTTGAGGTTGCCCTCCCTCCTGCTGTGCCGGTGGATGTGCCACAGCACCGTGTTGTGGAGCTCCACGTGTCAGGGGCGGACGACGTGGCCGGCGTGGCTGGTGATGCTGTTCGTCCTCCGAGGAGGTCATGACTGCAGCTACGGCGGCCCCCATCCGGAAGGTGTACGTCTGAGGGGGTCCGCAAGGTAGGTAAATATGTCTGCACATTGGGTTTGAGGTTCCAGGTCGGTGAATTTTCTTGTTAGGAGGAGGGTGGTGGAGGCCAAACTTTGTCCTATGTGACGGAGTGGCCTCCTGCGATGGTGAAGGGTCTCCCCCCGCACCTGTCGAATGGACCTTTGCAGCTGCCACAGGCTGATGGCTGCAACACGTCCGTTTGAACTAGGAGTGTTTCCCCCAGTATGGGAAACAGTCTCAGTTCATTGCAAAATCCCATCCCTCCTAATATAACAGGTCAATCAGGTCTGGAAACGACCTGAAATAGCAAGATAAATACTCTCAAGTGGCACCCCACCAGCTTTAATTGCCTGTGGGAGTCCCACATGCGGGGGCTGCGCGCGCACGTCGGCGCGTCTGTGGGGAACCCAGAAGTGGGCGGGTTGGAGCCGGACTCCTGACCCGCTCCGGGATTCCCCGATTTTCGGAGCCCCCCCGCCAGGAATGCATCCGATAGCGGGTGCTAATATCGGGCCCTTTGTGTCCTCATCGAAATTTGCTTTTCCACCTATCTTTGTGTCATCAGCAAATTTGGCCACAAGACACTCTGTTCCTTCATCCCAGTCATTGATATACATTGTAAATAGTTGAGGCCCCAGCACTGAGCCCTGCGGCACCCCACTAGTTACAGATTGTCATTTTGAAAATGACCCTTTTATCCTGACTCTTTGTTTTCTGTTAGTTAGCCAATCCTCTATCCATGCCGGAATATTACCCCCAACACCATGAGCTCTTATCTTGTGCAGTAATCTTTTATGTGGCACCTTATCGAATGCCTTTTGGAAATCCAAATATACTGCATCCATTGGTTCCCCTTTATCCACCCTGCCCGTTACTTCCTCAAAGAACTCTAATAAATTTGTCAGACATGATTTCCCCTTCATAAAACCATGTTGACTCTCCTTGATTGTATTATGAGTCTCCAATGTCCTGCTACTACTTCCTTAATAATGGATTCTAGCATTTTCCCAATGACAGATGTTAGGCTAACTGGTCTATAGTTACCTGCTTTCTGTCTGACTCCTTTCTTGAATAGGGGTGTTATGTTTGCAGTTTTCCAATCCGCTGGGACCTTTCCAGAATCTAGTGAATTCTTTGGGCTCAGAAGCTGAAGGAGTCCTTGACCCTCTGGTCAGAAGGTTGGGTCTTCTTCAATTCCACCTGCACTTGCTTCTCCCCTCTCTTGCTCTGTACTTCATCGTGCATACTTACCTTGGCAACTTTATATGGACTAAAATTTTCGACCTCACCTGTTCCCAAGGCTGTGCCACAGGTGAGATTGCATTAATTTCACCATTTCTTCCATTAATTATGTACAGTCTACTCCAAGGGTGTCCAAACTTTCTGCCTTTATTGGTCACTTAAGGTGCTTTAATATCATACAAGATCTGTGCTAGTGGCCACCAGTTCCCAAAGCACAGGCCTTGCTGACTACAAGCCAAATGTAATAGAACCAGAACTCACCAAGACATGTTTTTAGCAAGGGATCTAAATCAGACATCTTCCACAGGTATGTGTGAGAACAAAAATATAACACCTAGAAGTTCTCTCTGTACTTATGGTATGAATAACAGATTGACTTGCTGCCCCTTTGTGATTGAATACTGCACAGATCAACATTTGTGACCCTGAAAATAATGATAGCAGCTAGGTTCGGGTATACTCTTGTCATCATCTTATTTCAAATACCATGAACACTGTCACAGTTTCCTGAATGTATCAAGGAAGATGGGTGATTTTGATTTAACCCCTTCAGTTCTCAAAATAAGCACAGCATTTCTATTTTACATCTGAAAAATTATTCTCTGTCAGTCTTATAATATACATTGGGGTAATAGTGAGAACTGAAGAGAATTTCCTGATTCACAGTGCTCTTTCTTCTTTCCTTTCACCATTTTAACCTTCATTTTATTATCTTGTTCTGTTTTTTGCACTCCATTCTCCAGCTGAGAGGCAGTAGACTGGTTACCAGCCTCGTGCCAATGCTGCTCTGCAACGAGCCACTAAGAGTTATTCAGCTGTAAACCATGGCTATTCGCCATCCACTTTGACCTCTCTTGCTGTGGAGGGAGATGGCTGGTCTGTGTGCATTGCCTCTCCTCAGACAGGGAAGACCATTGGCCAGCACCCAGGGGTGATTGAAAAAAAATGAAGCTGGATCCTGATTGGTCTGTAATAAGGCTGTGACCACTGACCCCAAATGCACAGTGCACTGACCCCAGTGAACACTGCCACATCCCTAACAATGTTTCAATGGGTCCATTCCACACATGACTGCAGCAAATGGCTGTGACAGGATTCAACAGAGCAGCCCTCCTGTTGCAAATTGAATTTCAAAAATAAAGGTGACTTATCCATGGAGTTACCTTTCCTTTAAGGGCATGTTTTGATTAATTAGGTACACTTTAGTTGAAGGTGATTGTTACACTTTGGATCTCCCCCCAACAACAACAACAGTTTCCTTAAGCAGGTCAAGGTCTCCTATAAACTGAAACCTCTGTTTCTATTCTTAGTCACATTGGGGTTAATGTAGCCCAGGTTTGCAATTAACTATAATCACGATGAATTGCTTGCTGGGGAATATGTAGCATGCCTGTGTTCTAGATGACAGAAAAATGTCACTGTTAGAGCACTTTATTGGGGATAAACTACTGTTCCAGATTTATTTACAAATACAATGATACACAGGAGCAAAATGACATAAGCAAACTACTAAAAAGTGCAATACTTCCACGGGAGGGTTCCAATAACAATAGGTTAATATGCCCTTTCGAAAAATGCCTTTTTATGGTTTCTTGGAATACAACAGTTACACATCAGCTGAGCCTTCTCTTTCCTCGGTGCACCGTCTATGATCAAAGAATTTCTTTCTGCAAGAAAGGGCAATTTTCAACTGAAAAATGGGCAGCTGGTAATTGGAAATCAGGGGGAGGGGGAGGCACCTTGGCATCCCCTTGAATATCCAAGGCCCGCCTGATGCAATTACCAGGCAGTACTGTAAATAGGCAAATATCACGGCCACCTAAAACAGGCGAGAAGCTGTTCAAAAATGCAAATTGGAGTCCTACGCCGTTGTAGGACCCCAATTCCAATGTTGAAGTACAAATGGGCGAAGCATGCACTGTGTAAGCTCCACCCATTTGTATTAGGCGATTAGGCGTGAGTGGCCTAACCAGCAGTACTTAAAGGGAGCACTGGTGGCCGGTCCACTAAAGGGTCAGGAGAAGCATGAGCCTGACCTGTTGGCTCCACCAAAATACTGCGGCCCTCTGCCGACCCGATCTCACCCTCCTCTGGGTTCAGTTCCCCATCCCATCTCTGACCTACCACCATCCGTTTGGTGCCTGCAGATCACCGGCTATGTTCAAATGAGGCCCGAACCTGAAAATGGTTCGAGTCTACCGATGCCAGCTTCGAGCAGGCAGCACATCGACTCTGCTGACCTTACGCCCGTTTCGGGTGGAAGTTAAAGATTTCTTCCCGAGATGTTATATGTAGAATATATCAGCCACAAGTGCTCACAGAAACTGGTGTGCCTTTGCCAGAATAAAACACTAGTATCCAGAATCTGGGATTTTTATCTCGTACGACTTCTCTGATCTAAAGTCATTTCTTCTGAGGCACTCGAGCACACTAAATGTTAACAGTCTTCACACCTTGGTGGACAATGGGATAATGGCCTATAACAGTTCTGTTTCCTTTAGGCTGTTTCACACATGATCACAACGAGTAATTACATTTCCATCTGACAAGATGCTGCATTTCCTAACACTTCAAACATACTTTTGAATTTTTTTATCAGCTAATTCATGGACAGCAACCCTGCCTGGTTCACACTGATGGAGTGTCTCTGGTCTACTATTTTGTACAAAGCAAAATGAGCTGTTTTCATTTTAGACTCTTGAAACTAGCTACTTGACACTACATAAAACTAAAAACGTGAATTCTGATTTTTGTCACAGTGATCTCATCTCATTTGATAAAATTCAATTCTTTTTATTTCATTAATTACAGTTGTTGCTGTTTTCTTTATTTTGCTTGGACGTGTTACAGCTGATTTGGCCTTCTGCAGCTGGAACTGAGTTGTGCGTAGTGTAAAGGCAATTTGAATGCACAGCCGTCAATGAGTATTTGATTAAGTGGCATCCATTTTGCACCATTTTTCACTTTCTCTAGTGGTGAAATAATTTAAAAATGCACTTTCTTGTGAAAACTTAATAGACATAGACAAGTTCATAAAAGCGTCACTGTTTTATGACAGCTCCGTGGATAGAGTAATATTTCAGATCCTTGTGAGGTCTGCACACACACACACACATATTGTGTCATGGTAGGATACAAGTTCATACCTACAATTCTCAATGGGGCAAAGGGAAGTGTGGAACAGAGGGCAGGTATTACCTTACAAGGGAACAGGAAAATCCAGAGTGAGAGCAACCTCAGGCCACACTTGTGCCCTTCCCAGTGACCGGCTCAAAGATGACATTGGCAGAGATATCAGCTCACCTAAACAAACTCTCAAGTAGGGAATGTTGTGTGTTCTGAGAGACCAGAAGAGGTAACGGAAAAGGATCAAATTAAAATACACTTTAAAAGTTATAATGAAAATACGTTTGTTCAGTGAAAGTGAATGTCTAATTTAGTGTAGTTCTACACTCGAGGGAGAATTTTAACTCCATCCACCGGGAAACCCAATGGAATGGGTGTTATAATCCAAGCGGTACACTTACCGCTCTTTTACTGCCCTGCGGCAATCTTAACACTGCTATTTTCTTGAGTAATTCGGTCATCTGTCTGACTCAGGTGGGAGATCATGAATAAATGGGGTTCCTACTTTCCGCCCTGCAGGAGTCTCCCAATCCCCCCTCCATTCCTGTCCCCCCCGCTCCGCCAAGGTGGACTTACCTGAGTGCCGGCCGGGTGGCATCCAGGCCACTCAACCTCCGCAGGCCACGAGCTAGACAGCTGCCTCCAGACACCCGCTTCGGGCGGGCAGCTGGCCGGCAACATTTAAATGAGGCCCGGCCGTTAAAATGGACTGGGCCTCCCACTGCAGCTCTGGGACGGGCAGCCCATGTGTGCCTCTGGCTTTCAGCACAGGAGTTAAAATTTCCCCTTTAATATTCTGTATCCTTGAAGGATAATTGACAGAGTTCAGTATTCTGCATACAATTTAATCCCCATCCTACAGCAATCAATGTCCACAACAGAGTACAGTCATTTAAAAAAACGAGGTCTAATTACTGCCACATTCCTGCTGATAAATGGGTTGGTAGAGGGACCCAAATTGTCCTCCATATTTTACATTTTCATGCTGATGGTACTTCCCACCTGAGGCCCGCAGCCATTTTTGAACAGGCTTCAATTTAGGCAGCCAGCACCCCGGCCAGAAACAGGCAGAAGGCTCATTACACCATGCAAACCGAAGCCCTATGATGTTATTAGGACGCCAATGTCATTTTGGTGTAGGAAAGTACAGCACCCACTCAGTGCTGGACCTGCCCCACTGCACAGAGTGGGAAATGGACAGTATCGCTTAAAGGGATCACTGGAACCAGTGCTGAAAAGGTCAAAAATAGCTTTTTTGGGGGGTTGTTCGGCAGCAGGATGAGCATAATTGCTCTCCCTGCGCCTCCCAGACAGTCCTCTCAAACTTCAATTTTGATACATAAATATGGAAATCAAAGAAGCATGTAGCAAAAGCTATCTGGTTAATAATGGGAGATTTTAATTTTCACATAGACTGGGAGAAGTAGAACAGCTCAAGTAGTAAAGGAAATTAATTTCTAGAAAGTATTTCGGACAGTTTTCTGGAACAGTATGTTTTTGAACTGACAAGCAAACTGGCCACTCTAGATTTAGTGATGAGTAACAAACCAGAATTAGTTAACAATCTGACGGTAAGGGAGCATCTTGCAAACAGTCACCATAATATGATTGAATTTGATATTATGGTTGAGAGGGAGAAGGGATAGTCATAAACCAAGGTTTTAAAGGCAAACTTTGAAGGGATGAAAAATAAATTGACCACAGTAAACTGGGCTGAACTGTTAATGGGTAAACCTACAGACAAACAATGGGGAATATTCAAAGAAGTATTTGGTACAGTACAAAACCAGTGCATACTCCGAAAAGGCAAAGGCTCCACTTGTGTAATTAAGCAACCATGGTCAATAAATGAGTAGGAAACAGAATCAAGCTAAAAGAAAAGGCTTACACAAACCCAAGGAAAAGAGGAAATCCAGCAGACTGGGAGAGCTAAAAAAGCAACAAAAGGATACAAAGAAAGTAATAAGAGGTACATAAAAGGAACATATAAAAAAAACATGCAAGGGGTATCAAAGCCAACAGCAAGTTTTTATAAATATATTAAGAGGAAGAGAGTGGTAAAGAGGGATGTGAGCCCATTAAAGACAGATACAGGTGAGACTATAATGGATAATAAGTAAATGGCAGACTTGTTAAATGTTAAACTTGTTAACCTGTTTCCATGTTGTAAACTTCAATGATTCTATATATGGGCCAAGTGCAGGCAATTGGGACTAGCTTAGTGGTATAAACTGGGTGACATGGACATGTTGGGCCGAAGGGCCTGTTTCCATGTTGTAAACTTCTATGATTCTATGAATACTTTGCATCTGTTTTCACAGTGGAGGAAGAGGACAAAGTGGTGCAAGGGAAGGTAAAAATAAGCACAACAGCACGGAGGGCAACAACGGAGAGAGCAGCGTCGCAGGAGGCACTACCCTCACCACAGGATCTACAGAGCGAGGCTCAGCTTCCTGGACCTCTCTGAGGAGCAGTGCGTACGGAGGCTCAGAGTCAGTCGCCAGGTAGTCGCAGACATCTGCAGCCTCTTCATGCCGAGCTGCTCCCGGCTGGGCCGAGCAACATCTTCTTACCTGTCGCTGTCAAAGTCACCACTGCCCTCAACTTCTTCACCTCTGGATCGTTCCAGGATGCCACCGGGGACATTGCCGGGGTCTCTCAGTCGTCTGCACATAAGTACATAAGGCAGGTCACCGACGGCTTGTTTCACGTTCAACTTCCCCATGGATGACCTCAGCTAGATGGAGAGGGCAGTGGGATTCCACACTGTGGCTGGCTTCCCACGGGTGCAGGGTGTAATCGATTGCATCCATATAGCAATACGAGCACCTTTACACGAGCCAGGACTGTTCATCAACAGGAAGGGCTATCACTCCATCAACACTCAGCTCATCTGTGACCACCGCAAGAGATTCCTTCATGTGTGCGCCAGACACCCTGGCAGCTGCCACGATTCCTTCATCCTCCGGGAGTCCAACATCCCGCCCCTCTTCCATGCACCGAACACCCGCAAGGGCTGGCTCCTCGGGGACAATGGATACCCCCTGCACACGTGGCTCATGACACCTCTGAGGAACCCCACCACCGATCAACAGCGTCGATATAATGACAGCCACATCGCTACCAGGTATACAATTGAGCATGCTATAGGGCTGCTCAAGATGCGCTTCAGGTGCCTTGATCGTTCTGGGGGAGTGCTTCAATATGCAACAGACAGAGTGGGACGCATTATAGTCATCTGTTGTGCCCTGCACAACATGGCACAACAGAGAGGGGTGCCGCTGGAGGAGGCCCCATCCACATCTGCCACCCATATTGAGGAGGAGGAGATGGAGGAGGACGAGAAGGAGGAGGCAGCGGAGGAGGAGCAACCCATGGGCAGAACAGTGGCTCACCTGGCTGCTCGTGAGGCCAGGGAGTCACTAATATGTGAACGGTTCTCTTAACTTCAGACAGCGTGAAGAGTCCAGTCCTCACCACCTGGACAGAGGAGCAGCCACACGGCCACCCACCCTCGCCCCGCCCCCACCCCCTGCACAAAATGGTCCTGCAACTACACATACTCCAACTGTAGAGTGACCCAATGGGTGGCATCAAGTGTGGGTGTTCATGGTGAACCTCATGAAAGGGACTTATTACACAAGCCAGTCAAGAATGGCCAAGACGTGGCAGTAGTGGTGACAATAATTATATTTAATGTGCCATTAACAAAAATCAAATATAAATAAAAAACATGACAAACCATCAAACACCATTGTGCATCCCCTTTGTGCTCACATAACCTTCGCCCTACGCTTACGAGTACTCCTATGTGGTGCTTCCCCTGTGGCTGCAGCAGAGGTAGTGGCAGGTTGCTCTTGTTCATGCCCTGACTGATTCGATGCTTTGGGCCTATGCCATCTGGGTTTCGGTGCTCGTGAAGGCCCCTCCAAAGACTGCTCCACCTGCACCTGTGCAGGGGCAGACTCGGCCACCTGGAGAGAAGGCAGCATTGCGAGTACTAGTTGAGAGGGGAGCAACGGGTGAGACGTGGGAGCATTTTGAGCGGTGTCCCCACTTCCATGTCCCCTTTCGCCATCATCCCTCTCTTGGGCCAGGCCCACATCACTCCTACCACTCTGCTGGATGATAGTTTGGAGGACATGTGTGAAACCTTGTAAGGCCAGTGCCGGAGTATCTGCCTGCCTGTTTAAGGCGGCAGAAAGTTGCTCACCCTGAGTCCGAAGGGCCATTGTCAGGGCCTCAATTGTTGAGCCATGCTTGAAGCTCCATGGAGGCTAGCCTTCCCTCCATCGCAGACATTCCCGCACTTATCCGCAACATTATCTCAGAGATGCCCTCATGTCCTTGTGACACTGTCTCAGAGATGCCCTCATGTCCTTGTGACACTATCTCAGAGATTCCCTCCTGTACCTGTGCCACCATTCCACTCATGCAGGATTTGAACTCCTCCATTCTCTGCGCAATTGTGGAACGTGTGCGTGGCACCTGTTCCAGCATCTTGCAAATGTGCTGCTGCCCCTCGATCATCCTCCTCTTCATGGATGGCTCCCAGGGTTCAGCATCTGTGTCCAGCTGAGCAGAGCCTGGAGAAGAGTGCTCCCACCGACGCAGACTCTCCGCAGCTGCCCCTGCCACCAGTGTCTGCTCGTGCTCACATGTGTGTGGTGATTCACCATGTGCGACCCCAACTAACTGCGGACAGGGACCCACCGAGGTGTGTGTATCTGCGCTGGTGGATGGCTCGCTTAGATGTGACGGTGCCCCCTCAGAGGTCGGCAGGTCATCTGAGGAATCGCCCTCCGCATTTATGGCGGTCACTGAAAGCCCTGTAAGAGAACAGAAGGCAATATTAAGCATGATGACAGATGTTGAGGTGCTGAAGATGGCAATGCAAGTTAACATAATTTGCTATTGTGAGTGCTGAATGTTAAAGTTCTGTCGCCAGCTGTTTGTCGGGTCCCCGATGGACAGGCACTCGAGGGTGCGGCTTAGTTCAAGTGAGGACGACCAGATGTTGCGGCCCCCCTCTGGCCTTCGCCCTCTCCTGTGCATTCTGGGCTCTCTTCTATAAGGGAGAAAGTAGAAAGGCATGAGTGAGGGATAGTGATGTGGCCAACCACTGAATGCATTGGTTTAGGTGAGGCTGACCGTGAAAGAGATGCATCAGAGGGTGAGTATGAGACAGCCATGACATTGTACGAGGATTGGGTTGAGTGGTAGTGGTGGGGTAAGTAATGGGGAGGTGAGTAAGTGGTGAGTAAGTGCAGGTAAGTTGAGGATGAGCTTTGGGTGTGAGGAGTGATGTGATAGAGTAGTGTTGGCAGTGCAGAAGGAGTAGGGTGGGGCGGTGATGTGGAAGATGGAGTGCAGGAGAATGAGTAAGTGTACTCACTTTGGCTGACCTAATTAGGTCACTGAAGTGCTTCCTGCACTGGATCCATTTGTGGGAGATGTTGCTGCTGCTGGTGACCTCCTCTGCCACCTCGATCCAGGCCTTCTTGGTGGCAGAGTCAGGCCACTTCCTCCCGTCCGCTGGGTAGAAAATATCCCTCCTCCTCCTCACCACATCCAGTAGGACCTGGAGTGAGGCATCGGTAAATCTGGGAGCAGCCTTTCCCCTGGTCTGCTCCATTCTGTACTTTTAGTTGTTTGCTGCAGGAGCAGCATTGGAGGAGTGCCCCTTTAAATAGGGCTCCTCCAGCTGACAGCCTGTGATGCGGGTGCGCAGTTCGCCCGCTGCGCAGGTTGACGACGGGAAACCCGGAAGCCACGGTAAGTGGCTTCAATTTACCTGCGATCGGGTGGGGAACGGATGGATTTTACTAGGCGGGTTACCCACGCGCCCAATCGCCCCCCCCGCCCGCTGCCATCCTGCCTCCCTGGTAATATCGGGGCCTAGATGTCCGTGATTCTTGGGCACACTTCTGGCATGACATGCACAGGACGCCATCTTGGTAAAGGTGGCTGCGCGCGCGCACCTAATGAACGCCGGCAGCATGTAGAGTAGGGAGATTATGACGTAAATCAGTGTGTAAAGCTGATTTGAAGCAGCCAGCTCCATTTTCAAACTCCCCAGTCCAGTCCACGCACTGCTGAACAAGAGTTCAAGGGCATGAAGGACCATCCCCCCCCCCACCACCAGCGTTATTTCAAGACATCATGCAGGAGTTACAGGTTAGTTGCTGGATTAGTTATTCTGGCTGTTTGTACAATTATATGCGTTTTTGGAAGTTTCCTATACTTGGCCTGGCTGGTCTTGCAGTACTGTTAGTGGTATTTAAAATAGTGTGCTCAACAAAGTTGCTTACAGACATGGGTGGCTAGGGCTTCCTCTGGGAATCAAACATGACTGAGAGCATGCAGAGAGGCCACACAGAGCAGGACAAGCTGCCAGATGAGGGAGGAGGAGGAGGAGGAAAAGACGGAGGAGGACATGGAGGAGGAGGAAGTGCAGCAGGAAGTGGAAGAAGAGGCAGGGAGGCAACAAGGTAGACAGGCCCTGTCTGCCAGGGCTCTGTGTGATTGGATTATTAATGAGCGATACCAGTAACCTCAAGGACACTTCCCCATTCACCTACAGTCCTACACTCCTTACCTTTCCGCTCCCACATAATCATCAAATCGTCCTCCTTATGATTACGCATTGCTTCCTCCCCCAGCTCATCGCAGAAATGAAAACCAGCACCAAATGCAAATCTAAATCCAAATTTATCAATTAACATATGCAATAAAGCAAACAAACTGATACTATTCACCCTTGTGCATTCCCCTAGTGCCTGTCGTTCATGTACCTTTACCTTTCCAGTGCTCTTATGAGGTGCTTCCCCAGTAGCTGGAGCATGGGTGATGGAAGGCTGCCAACCTTTAATTGAGGAGCGTGCAGATAGTCTTGGAGGATGACCTTAGACAGCTCTGGCCCGGCTTCAGACTGTACATCTCAGCCTGGGCTGCAGCAGTCTGGCCTGGCTGGCTGACAGACAACAGCAAGGGCACTGGCGGAGTGGCAGGGGTGGGAGCAGGAATGCTGTCATCCTGAGAGAGGACAGCAGGTTTGTCTCCCATGGCGCCACTGCCACTCTCCTGAGGCAGAGCCTTTGCTGGAAAACAGATTACTGGACTGCCATGATGCCCTGGAAGCCCTGTTCCACTGTGGAACCCAGAGTCACGATAGCTGTAGTCTGAGCTTCCAAAGCAACGGTCAGACCTTGGACGGCAGATGCAATGGAAGCTGTGACATCGGCCATCAGACGCTGTATCATGGTGGGTTCCACAGGTGTGCTGATGGAGGTGACCACCCGTTCCATGTAGCAAAGGATGGGCTCCAAGCTCTGCACAAAGCCCTGTGCCAAATTGGAGCTGGACTCCTCCTTGCCCCTTGACATTGTGCGCAGGCTTTCCAGTGCACCAAGTATTTGGTTATGTACGCCCATCAGCCTTCAAAATTATCATCTGACTCCTTCGCAGCAGAATTAGTTTGTGACCTCGCCCTCTGAGTTGGCACCTGTGGTATCTGCTCCCCCCGCCCCAGCTCATGCGCATTTGTGCCCGGTTTCTCACACGTGCAGATCCCTCCTCTATCCTAGTCTGTAAAGTACACGCAGTGTCAGTATCTGAGCTGGTCGCTGCGAGTGTGAAATCGAGTGATGTTGTTCCTTCATCATCACTGTTATCTTCCTCTGCTTCCTCTGACTGGGCCGGTTCCAGATCTTGGGTATCTGAAATGACAAAGGGACACGGGTTGAGTTGAGATGACGGGAGAGAAGAAAGTAAGATGTGCGTGCTCACACCACCTGCAGCACGTGAGTCAGAAAAGATAGTGGGATGAGGGAGAAATGGGAAGTGAGAAGGAGGATTAGGTATGCAGAGACCCTCATCATCGATCCCTCCAGCACCACCAGTGACCACGACCGCAACGACGGACTCCTCAATCATCGCCATCACTGTCTCCTCCA